>NC_072410.2:109306742-109609772 GCF_028858775.2 Pan troglodytes
CCTTTTAAATATTGACATTTCCTATTTTCACATTTGTTTATTTATTTTAAGTTGACAGGTCAAATTAAATGTATTTATTGTGTATAACATGATATCTTGAAGTACACAGGCCAACCTTGTCTGACTGCACTTTGCTTTATTGTACTTTGCAGTTATTGCATTTTTTACAAAGTAAAGGTTTGTAGCAGCCCTGCATTGAGGTAGTCCATTGGCAGCACCATTTTTTCAACAGCATGTACTTATGTTGTATCTCTATCACATTTTCGTAATTCTTACAATATTTCAAACTTTTTACCCATTACTATATCTGTTATGGTGATCTGTGATTGATCATCTTTCAGGTTACCATTGTAAATATTTTGGGGCACCAAAAGCTGCTCCCATTTAAGACAGCAAACAGTCTATAAATGGTGTGTGTTCTGACCGCTCCACTCACTGGCCATTCCCCCATCTCTCTCCCTCTCCTTGTCATCCCTATTCGCTTAGATGGAACAATATTAACTTTGGGCCAATTAATAACCCTACAATGGCCTATAAATGTTAAGTGAGAAGAAGAATTGCATGTCTCCCACTTCTAGTCAAAAGCTAGAAATGATTAAGCTTACTGAGGAAGGCATGTTGAAAGCCAAGACAGGCCAAATGGTGGGCCTCTTGTACCAAACAGCCAAGTTGTGAATGCAAAGAAAAAGGTCTTGAAGGAAATTAAAAGAGCTACTCCCCCAAACACATGGATGACAAGAAAAGTAAAGAAACCTATTGCTTATATGGAGAATGCTTCAGTGGTACAGATAGAAGATCAAAGCACCCACAAGATTCGCTCAAGCCAAAGCCTAATTCAGATCAAGACTCTAACTCTCTTCAATTCTGCGATGGCTGAGAGAGGTGAGGAAGCTGCAGAGAAAAATATGAAGTTAGCAGAGGTGGGTTCATAACGCTTAAAGAAAGAGGCCAGGCGCGGTGGCTCATGCCTGTAATCCCAGCACTTAGGGAGGCCGAGGTGGATGGATCACCTGAGGTTGGGAGTTCGAGGCCAGCCTAACCACCATGGAGAAACCCTGTCTCTACTAAAAATACAAAAAATTAGCCAGGCTTGATGGCTCATGCCTGTAATCCAAGCTACTTGGGAGGCTGAGGTAGGAGAATCGCTTGAACTTGGGAGGCGGAGGTTGTGGTGAGCCGAGATCACGCCATTGCACTCCAGCCTGGGCAACAAGAGCGAAACTCCATCTCTAAATAAATAAAAGAAAGAAAGAAAGAAGCTATATCATGAAACATAAAAGTGCAAGGTGAAACATGAAATGCTGATGTAGAAGTTGCAACAAGGTATCCAGAAGATCTAGCTAAGATAATTGATGACAGTAGCTACACTAAAGAACAGATTTTCAAAGTAGACAAAATAGCATTATAATGGCAGGAGATTCCATCTAAAATTTTCATACCTAGAAAGAAGTCAATGCCTGGCTTCAAAGATTCAAATAACAGGCTAACTCTTATGTTAGGGGCTAATGCAACTAGTGAGAATGGCAGCCAATTCTGGTTTACCATTCTGAAATCCTAAGACCCTTAAGAATTATGCTAAATCTACTCTGACTGTGCTCTGTAAATGAAACAACAAAGCCTGGATGACAGCATATCTGTTTACTGCATGGTTTACTGGACATTTTAAGCTCACTGTTGAGACTTACTGCTTTGAAAAAAAGCTTCCTTTCAAGGTAAAATCACTGACTGAGAATACACCTAGTCACCCAAGACCTCTGATAAAGATGTACAAGGAGATTAAGTTGTTTCTCTGTCTAATAACAAAATATCCATTCTGCAGCCCATGGATCAAGGAGTAATTTTCACTTTCAAGTCTTATTATTTGAGAAATGTATTTTGTAAGGCTATAGCTGCCATAGATAGTGATTCCTCTAATGGCTCTGGGCAAAGAAAATTAAAAACCTCCTGGAAAGGATTTGCCATTGTGGATGCTATTGAGAACATTCATGATTCATGGGATAAGGCCAAAATACCAACATTAACAGATGTTTGGAAGAAGCTGATTCCAACTCTACTGAATGAATTTGAGGGGTTTAAAGCTTCAGTGGGGGAAGTAACTTCAGATGTAGTAATAGCAAGAAAATTAGAATTAGAGGTAGAGCCTGAGAAGACTGAATTGCTGCAATTTCATGATAAAACTTCAATGGATAGTATAAGGAGTTTTTTCTTATGCATGAGCAAAGAGAATGATTTCTTGGACTAGAATCTACTGCTGAAGATGCTGTGAACACTGTTTGAATGACAATAAAAGATATAGAAGGCCAGGTGTTGTGGCTCACTCCTGTAATCCCAACACTTTTGGAGGCCAAGGCAGAAGGATCACTTGAGCTCAGGAGTTTGAAACCAGCATGAGCAACAAAGGGAGGCCGGTCTCCACAAAAAATTAAAAAATTAGGCAAGCATGGTAACACAGGCCTGTAGTCCCAGCTACCCAGGAGGGTGAGGTGGAAGGATCACTTGAGCCAGGGAATTCAAGGCTGCAGTGAGCTTTGCTCACACCACTGCACTTCCGCCTGGGTGACAGAACAAAACCTTTCCTCAAAGGAAAAACAAAAGGATTTAGAATATTACATAAGTTTAGCAGTGGCAGAGTTTGAGAGAATTGACTTCGATTTTTAAAGAAGCTCTACTTTGTGTAAAATGTTCTCAAACAGCCTAGTATGCCACAAATAAATCTTTCATGGAAGACGAGTCAAATTCATGGAGCAAACTTTATTGTTGTCTTATTTTAAGAAACTGTCCCAGCCACGCCAGCCTTCAGCAACCACCATCCTGATTAGCCAACGGCCGACAACCTCAAGACAAGGCCCTTCACCAGCAAAAAGATTATAGGTTGCTAAAGGCTCAGATAATCATTAGCATGTTTTTGGCAATAATGCACATTTCAGTGAAAGCACATACATTTTTTAATACCTAATGCTATTTCACACTCAATAGACTACAATATAGTATAAAATAACTTTTATCTGTACTGGGGAACCAAACAATTTATGCAACTTGATTTATTTTGGTGTTCGCTTTATTTGCTTTAGGAACTAACCCTGCAATATCTCTGAGGTGTGCTTGCATATATGTTGTGGAATAGTTAATTCTAGCTAATTAAAATATGCACTACCATACATGGTCATCATTTTTGTAGTGAGAATATTTAAAATCCACTCTTTTAGAATTTTGTAAAGCACTTTTCAAGAATATATTTTCATTAACTGTAGTTGCTGTGCTGTATGATATATCTTTCAAACTTATTCCTGTTATCTAACTGTAATTTTGTCTCCTTTGACTAAGGTATCCTCTCCCCTCAGCCAACCCAAACTCTGCTAACCACCATTCTACTCTATGTCTATGAGATCAACCTTTTTAGATATGAGTGAAAACAGACAGTATTTGTCTTTCTGTGCTTTATTTGACTCAACAGAATGATCGCCAGTTCCATCCATATTGCTGCAAATGATAGGATATTGTTTTATGACTGAATAGTATTCCATTGTGCATATTTGCATTTTCTTTATCTATTGATGGGGACATAGATTGATTTTATAGCTTGGCTATGGTGAATAGTGCTGTAACAAACATGGGAATGAAGATATTTCTTTCACATACTGATATCATTTTCTTTGATAGATACACAATGGTTGGATTGCTGGATCATTTGGTAATTCTATTTTTAATATTTTGAGGAACCTCCATATTGTTTTCCATAATAGCTATACTAATTTACATTCTCATCAACAGTGTGCAAGGGGTCCCTTTTCTCCACATCCTCACCAACGTTTGTTATCTTTTGTCTTTTTGATAATAGCCATTCTAACAGGAGCCAGATGATGTTTCATTGTGGTTTTAATTTACATTTCCCTAATGGTTAGTGATGTTGAGTTTTTTTTCATATCCCTATTGGCCATTGTATGTCCTCTTTTGTAAAATGTCTATTCAGGTCCTTTGCCTGTTTTTAAATTGGATTGTTTTAATATTTACATTTCCAAAGATAAATCAAAAGATGTATGCTAGTAATAATCATCGTCTTATTTGTAATAGAGATGGACTGGAAACAATATTAAAATCATCTATGAGGAAATTGTTGCACAAATGATACCATATTCACAGGCTGAAAATTAAAGTATATATTTAAAATAGTAATATTGATGAGTGAAGAGTATTTATGAAAACATTTTTCTAAGTAAAGACACAGGCTTATACATATAAATTCATTACAGTCATGCACGGTAGGCATGGAAGAAAAAGAAGGTAATACATTAAAATTATAACTGTAATTTTTCTCTTAGACTGATGATTTCTCTGTGTACTCTTTGCTAGTGTATTTGTAAAATTCCTGAAATTTCTTTTTTTCTCCCATTTTGCTGGTAGGCTCATCTCTATTGATAACTATTTGGAAAACTTTTCTTTGTTCTTCTGTAAATAATCACTTATTTCTCCATGCTACTCTAGTACATCGTAACTATGTTAACTGTATTACTAAATGCATAGCTTTGTAGTTATTTTTATATGCTGCCTTCATTAGAATATTGGACTGTAATAGTCAGCCTCTGCTGCATGACAAAGAAACACACAATCTTGGTGGCAAAATAAAAAATGTATTTTTATGCTTAGGGTCTAGCAGTTTAACTGGATTTCCCAATGCAGTCTGAGCTGTTATCCCCTGCTACAAGTTGAGGCTTCCACTACTCTGAGATCCTAGCTCTGGGTTGGGTTATGCTAACTTAATTTGTATTCACTTTGGGTCCTAGATGAAAGTAGTCACAACTATCTGGAGAAAGTTCTTCCCATAACTGGTCACTGGAGCCCTAGAGCGAAAGTCCAAACGTATAAGCAAATGTCAAGCCTCTGCTCTCATCATATGTACTACGACATCACATTGGCCAAAACAAGTCACCCAGCCAAGATCAAGATTAAGGAGGTAGAAAGCATACTCTGCCCACAATTGAACTATAGCAAGCATGTGAATTCTTATCCTGTGTCAAGGGAGTGAGGAATTGCGAAAATAATTTGGTCAACCACAGCGATCCTTTACAGCTTATATTTATTTTTGTGACATCACTGCTCTGTATAACTCACATGTTATTATGTATGAAGTGCTTATAGAGTAATATGCTGAGGACTCCAGGGGACACTGAGAATGAAATAATACCTTCTTCTCTGCACAATGGAGAATCCATTTCCATTTTCCTCTCTAAGCAGCAAGTGCTTGAATCTGCCCAAAGAGGTTTGAAACCTCTTCAGCAGCTGTTGGTGACTGTGCCTATTACTGTATAAGCACTTAAGATGTTTGTTATTGAAATGATCAAAATGGCTGTACCTGGAAGAATTTATATAGTTAAAACTGAAGGAAATAATCAGTTTTGTTGTTGTTTCAAATCAATGAGTATTATTTTAACAAATATGCAAATACTTCTTGGTTTGTTCAAAATAGATGCTGGGGTTTTTCTTCTGACTTAATTTTTTTCCCTAAAATGAACCTAATTAAGAAGTTTATTTATCAGAGACTCATAGAGGTTTTTCTAAAAGGATGAGGAGCAGCATACAACCTAGAAGACAGAAGGCTTGTTTATTCTTTGTTTCCACTTTGGCTCTAGTCTCAAAATACATAAGTGCTATGTTGAAAGAAATTTTAAAACCTTGTAATGCATTTGATATAAGAGGAGCTAATGACTGGCTATGAGTGATAGTTGAGAGTATACAGAATAAGCCTGGCATGGTTTACAAAACAATTTGTGTGTCCCATAGTATGTGGGAGACACACATTGCATGTCAGCCATTCTTCTTTTTTTTAAAATACTTTTATTATCATAATTATTATTGCTACTATTTACATTTAAAAACATGACAGTGATAATTATCACAGAATACATACAGTGCTGCAGAATTAATATTCCCCCAACCCTTATCATGTAGCTGGGCACACTGAGGAGGACAGAGTGCTCTGATCAAAGTCTTAAAGTGAGTTATTTGCAGCTCAGCAAATTGAAATCTGGCTATTTTCTAGTTTCTAGAATAAAATACAATACCCCATGTTTGATAATATTTCACAATAAGAAGTGAGAAAAGTAAGTACAATGGTAGGGAATAAGGGATGTTTTCAGAAGCAGTATGGAGGAAGATAAAAATAACCAAATACGGGCTACATTCTCGTTTGACAGGAAACAAATTGTTCAGATGTGATTGAAGTGGACGGAGTGGAATTAGAATAGCCTGATGTGTTCAGCTGTGTTCTAGAGAGTAGATTTTGGATGAGTCTAAAATTTTAATCCCTATGTATTTGAACAAGGATAGAAAAGACTCACAACGCCCATGGAGAAATCCTCGTTTGCAACAGCAAGGAAATAATATGGACACATTCAGCTAGAACTGCTTCTAGAGCATGTAGCTAAATTATTTGGGGTCTAGTGCCACACACTTGTCAGGATGCAGACATAACACATATTTTTAAAAGATCTTTCCTTTACCCGATGAACATCCAGAAACAGAATTCTTATATTTAACATGCAATATTTATTTTGTGACCTTATGATTATAGTGAATAAATTCCAATCTCTGATTTTTTTTGTGTTTAAAGTTTCTTTTTTACTGATAGGCTTTATTAAAGTAGTTTTAAGTTTATAGGAAAATTAAGTAAAAAGTACAGAGAGTTCTCATATACTATCTTTTCTCTCTCATCCCAGCCACAATTTCCCTATTATTAGCATCTTCTTTGGCACATTTGTTAGAATTGGTGGACAAATATTGATATATAATTATTAACTAGAGACTACAGTTCACACTAGGGTTTATTCTGTGTTTTTTACAGTTCTATTGGTTTTGACAAATACATGATGTCATGTACCTACCATTACAGTACCATACCAAAATAGTTTTGTTATTCCCCAAATCCCCTATTTTCCATCTGTTCATTTCTCCCTCCCTTCCCCCACACCCCTACCAACCACTGAACATTTCGCTGTGTCCACAACTTTGCCTTTACCAGATTGTCACAGAGATAAAATCATATGGTATGTAGTCCTTTTAGCCATCTTAGGCTGGCTTATTTTACTTAACCAGGACATCCTGTAGTGACTTTTAGGCTTGCTCGTTTCCACAGAGAGAAAGTTCCTAGCAGTGAGATCTGTTCGTTACTAATATGCACTGGAAGTTTTTCATGGTTTTCATGTCTTTATTGCTTTTTTTTTTTTTTAGATGGAGTCTGTCACCTAGGCTGTAGTGCACTGGTGCTGTCTTGGCTCACTGCAACCTCAGCCTTTCAGGTTCAAGCAGTTCTCTGCCTCAGCCTCCTGAGTAGCTGGGATTACAGGTGTCCACCACCACACCTGGCTCATTTTTGTATTTTTAGTAGAGATGGGGTTTCACTATCTTTGCTGGGCTGGTCTTGAACTCCTGACCTCAGGTGATCCACCTGCCTCGACCTCCCAAAGAGCTGGGATTACAGGCATGAGCCACCATGCCTGACCAGCTCATTTCTTTTTATCACCAAAAAAAATTCCATTGTATGCATGTACCACAGTTTGTTTATCCATCCACATATTGAAAGACATCTTGGTTGCCTCCAGTTTTTGCCAATTATAAATAAAGCTGCTATAAACATCTGTGTTCAGGCTTTTATAAGGACATAAGGTTTTTATACGGACATTTTCAACTTACTTAAATACCTAGGAATGTGAATGCTGAATTTTATGGCATGAGTATGTTTAGCTTTGTAAGGAACTGCTAAACTGTCTTCCAAAGTGGTTGTGTATTTTTCATTCCCAGCAGCAATTAACTGCCCTGATTGCTCCATATTCTCATCAACATTTGGTGTTGTGTTTTAGATTTTAGCCATTCTAATAGATGTGTAGTATTTTATTGTTGTCTTCATTTGAAATTCCTGAATGACATATGATGTTCAGCATCTTTCCATATGTTTATTTTCCTTTTGCATATCTTCTTTGGTGAAATGCCTGTTCAGATCATTTGCCCATTTTTAAATTAAGCTTTTTGATTTTATTTTTGATGTTTAAGAGTTCCTTTTATATTTTGGAAACAAGTCCTTTATCAGATATTTGTTTTGTAAGTATTTTCTCCCAGTTGTGGGTAGCCTTTTTATTTCCTTAACAATGTCTTTTGCAGAATGATCATTTTTTAATTTAATAAAGCCCTACTTATCAATTTATTCAGTCATGGATTGTATTTTTGGTGTTGTATCCAAAAAGTCAACACTAAACTCAAAGTCACCTAGATTTTCTCATGCTATTTCCTTGAAAGTTTATGGTTTTGCATTTTACATTTGGGCCTATGATCCATTTGGGGTTAACTTTTGTGAAAAGTGTAAGATGTGTGTATATAGATTTTCTGCAGGGGATATGGATGTCTAGTTGTCTACTTGTTCTAGCACTATTTGCTGAAAAGATTTTTTTTTCTCCATTGAATTTTTTTTTGCCTTTGTTACAGTCAGTTAATTGTATTTGTGTTGGTCTATTTCTGGGCTATTTTGTTCTGTTAATCTACTTGTGTATTCTTTTACTAGTACAAATTGCCTTAATTATTGTAGTTTCATAGTAAGTGCTAAAGTAACATAATTCAGTCCTCTGACTTGGTTCTTGTTCTCAATATCAAAATGGCTATTCTGGGCATTTTGCCTTTCCTATACTTTTAGAATCAATTTGTTGATATCCACAAACTAATTTGCTAGTGGTTTGATTTGTAGTGCATTGAAACTATAGATCAAGTTGGAAGAAAACTGACATCTTAATAGTACACAAGATGTTTACTGATCTTAATTGTACTTAGTACTAATCAGCAATTAAGATAAAGAATACATTTCCCCATCCATGAACACAAAATATTTCCATATTTATTTCTGTATTTTTTTTCATCAGAGGTTTGTAATCTTCCTCATACAGATCTTATAGATACTTTTAATCCATACCTAAGTTTTCAAAATTTTGGTGTTCATGTAAATGGTTGTGTGTTTTTTATTTCAAATTCTTATTGTTCATTGTTTATATATAGGAAAGCAATTGAATTTAACTATTAATTTTGTGTTCTGCAGTCATGCCATAATCACTTGTTAGTGACAGTTCTTTGTTTGATTGATTCTTTGAGATTTTCTACTTAGAAAAGCATGTTACTTTAGAATAAATATTTATCCCACTTATTTTTTAATTTCCTTTCCTTGTTTTTCATTAGCTAGAATTTCCACTATGATGTTTAGTGTGAGTGATAAGATAGGACATCCTTGACTTGTTCCTGACTTTAGAGAAAAAGCATCCAGTTTCTCACCATTAAGAATAATGTTAACTGTACATTTTTGTAGATGTGCTTTATCAAGATAAGGAAGTTTCCCTCTATTCCTACTTTACTGAAAATGTTTGTCTTGAATAAGTGTTGAATTTTGTCAAGTGTTCTTTCTGCATCTGTTGATATGATCATGATTTTTCTTCTTTAGCCTGTTAAAACAGTGTATAATCTTAATTGTTTTTGAATGTTGAACAAGCCTTGCATGTGTAGCATAAAACCCATTTGGGTGTAATGTCTTTTTAAATACATTGTTTAATTCTGTTCTCTGATATTTTGTTGAGGGTTAAGTTCGTGAGATATACTGGCCTGGACTTTTACTTTCTTGTAATATCTTTGACTGGTTTTGATATTAAAGTAATGCTGACCTTGTATATTTTATTTTAAAATATTCCTTCTGCTTCTATTTTTTGGAAGAGTTTGCACTTAATTGTTATCATTTCTTTCTTAAATGTTTGGTAGAATTCACCAGTGAAACTCTCTTGGCATGGTTGTTTCCTCTTTTTATTACTCCATCTTATTTTTCCATATTAGAGTCACTGTGATTTTTTTCATTTCCATTGACATTAAAGTCTACAATTAGATTTCAAAAGAACACTAATGGTGGATAAACGGTTTTATAAAAAATGCATTCTAAGCTGAGTTTCTGAGTATAATCTAAAGATCTTGGCCTCACCATTCTGTGAATACAGTATAAGGTCCTATGTCTTTCTATACTCATACTATGACTTCAAGCCCTCACTTGTCATACTGAGGGTCCAATTTTTTACACACCACCATTTTATGTACATTTATCTAGAACTTATTCCTTGTAACTCAAGTAGGGCCACTTGAGGATTATCAGAAAACAGGATACCTTGAAGTAGATTCTGCAAATATTAGTCTCTGGAATTTTTCTCCATAGCTAAAATTCTTTGTAGTTGTCACCTTGTTGTGATCTAGAGTAAACTAAAAATTTTCATGCAGAATTCTGGCAGTCTTAGCACAATAGGGTTGAATAGACTAGATTCCTCCTAGCTCCACTGCCTATTCATTCTCATGACAATTGCAGGAATTGACTGCAGGTGACATTCTTAGACCTCTGTGGCTCCTAAACTATGAGGAATAACGATCTTTCTGTCACTGTCACATTGGGTCATGAGTGAGTCACAGAAACCTGCCCTGACCGTAGTGTCATATTTAGTGGTTAAGCTATATTATCTCCAACATAGATCTATCTTGAGTTCCAGAATGTCTGCACCTTAACCAGTGAAATCATCAGCAGAACATGTGCCCATAATTATGATTCCACTCCAGCTACATAACTATGGATGTGAGCCCAAGTCTCGAGTTCAGAAATTATCATCTCTGATGATAGAGATCTACTGAGACAGCATGGTCAGTCTCTGCCAGTTGATCTTATGCTGGACCATGCCACATTAACAGATACATTTTTAATATTTTGAATATCTAATGCTCTTTCTACAGTTTTCTAATTTCGTGTGAGTCTTCTGTGATTCCATTTAAATACCTACAAGCAGTGAATGTTTAATGCTATATGTCAACTTGACTGGGCCATGGGGTATCCAGATATTTGGTTAAACATTATTACTGGATGTGTCTGTGAGGATATTTCTGGAAGAGATTAGCATTTAACTTGGTAAAATAATGTGGGTGGAAATTATCCATTTAGGGCCTGAATAGAACAAGAGACAGGGAAATGGAGTTCATTCTCTCCACGTGATATGATTTGGCTCTGTATCCCCACCTGAATTTCACCTAGAATTGTAATCCCCATGTGTCATGGGAGGGAACTGATGGGAGGTGATTGGATCATAGGGGTTGGTTTCCCCCATATTGTTCTCATGACAATGAGTGAGATCTCACAAGATCTGACAGTTTAAAAGTGTTCGGCCGTTCTTCCCTGTATTATTCTGTTCTCACATTGCTACAAAGACATGCCCGAGACTGGATAATTTTTAAAGGAAGGAGGTTTAATTGACTCACAGTTCTACATGGTGGGGGAAGCCTCAGGAAACTTACAATCATGGCAGAAGGCAAGAGAGAAGCAAAGGCACATCTTTTATGGTGGCAGGTGAGAGAGAGCAAGTGAGTGAAGGGGAAAGAGCCCCTTAAAAAACCATCAGATCTCAGCGGGGAGAAACCTCTCCCATAATCCATTCACCTCTCACCGGGTCCCTCCCTGGACACATGGATTATGGAAATTACAATTCAAGATAAGACTTGGATGGGGACACAAAGCCTAACCATATCACCCCCACCGCTCTCTCTCTCCTGCTGCCTTCTGAAGAAGGTGCTTGCTTCCCTTTTGCCTTTCACCGTGATGGTAGGTTTCCTGAGGCCTACTCAGCCATGTGGAACTGTAAGTCAATTAAGCCTCTTTTATTTATAAGTTACCCAGTCTCAGGTAGTATCATTACAGCAATGTGAAAACAAACTAATATACCACCTGACTGCTTAAGCAGGGACATGATTCTGGCTTCAAACTGGAACTTTATGAGCCACTCTACTGGTTATCAGGCCATTATATCAGGACTGGAATTCATACCACTAGTTCTTTTGGGTCTCTAGCTTGCTGATTGTAGATTGTGGGACTTCTAAGCCTCCCCAGTCATGGAACTATATATACATATAATATATACATATATATACATATAATATATACATATATATAAACAATGTCTATGCACTGCTCAGTAGCATTTGCAACCTATTTTTGAGTGAATATATTTGGTGATGTCCTGAGAGATGCCCAACTTACTAGACAAAAGCCACTGGATCTGCCACTACCTAGTTGTATGACTTTGAATAAATACAGAAACTTGTCTGCTAATCAATTTGCCAATCTGCAAAGCAAGGAATATAGTCCCCACTCTTGGTCTCATATGGTATTGGAAGGAAACTAAAAAGACATGTGTGAAACCACAATGCAGGTTTCTCAACAGCAGTAGTAGTGTCACTTTAGGACATACAATTCTTTGTTGTGGGGGCTGCCCTGAGTAATCCAGGATATTTAGCAACATCTCTGGCCTCCACCAGCCAGGTGCCAATAGCACACTCCCGGAAGTGACAACCAAACCCTCTCCATGAAGTTGAATTTTGAGGAAAAGTGAAAAAAAAAAGAACTCCCTCTAGATAGTGCCACATGGCCCCTGGAGGATAAAACTGCCCCTAGTTTAGAAGCACTGGTATAATATGTGGCTTATTCAGACTAAAAGGAATTTTTAAAAGTTATTTATTAGTGAATGCTCTAATAACTGGGTCTCTAGGATCTTGATGTATGCTGCCAATTATGTCTCAATTCACTTTCCATACACCCAAGAATTAAAATATCTGAATGAGATTATGAACAAAAGACTAAAATATACATTTAAATATAAAAACATACATGACATATATAAACTAAAAGATACAAAAGACATAATTTTCCAATTCCTCTACACTACAGAACTGATACAATATTTAACATATTTAACCATGTTCTGCTTTGATTGAAACTACTCTTTCATGTACTACTCATTTGTGTGTGTGTGTGTGTGTGTGTGTGTATTACACATCAATTTTATCCAGACTATGTCAATAAATGGTGGCCCATATAACTCTACACAGTATCCCCATCTCCCGTGGAGCCCATGCAGGGGTACCATGAACCTAACTTGCCATTCTTTTGAAAATATAATTGGGCTAGACTCTCACTGTGCTAACCTTGCCTGTAGCCTTCCCTATTTTGCCTGCAAACAAGTGCTCTAGAAAAGTGCCATTTAGCGAGGAGAAATTTGACACGTATATGTAAGTGCTATTATTTGAATGTCTTCTCCATATTTCCTATGTTGAGAATTTAATCCTCAGTGTGGCACTGTTGAAAGGTAGTGCCTTTAAGAGGTGACTGAATCATGACAGAGAGCCCTCATGGATGCATTAATCTATTCGTAGATTAATGGATTATCGTGGGAGTGAAACTGGTGGCTTTTTCAGAAGAGAGCTCTGGGCACGCACGTGAGTATGCTCAGTACGCTCACCATGTGATACCTTGTACCACCTCTGAATGCTGCAAAGTCCTCACTAGCAAGTAAGCTCTCACCAGATACATACTGTTAACCATGGATTTCCCAGCCTTCATAACTATAAGAAATAGATTTATTTTCTTTATAAATTACTCTGTTGAAGGTTTTCTGTTATAAGCAACAGAAAACAAACTAATACAGTAAGATATTCCAACTGTCTGCATTTCTTATCTTGGTGAAAACTTGAAGATATACCTTCCTCGGCATTTTCAGATTCACTGATCTCAGAGCTGGAAAAAATGTGGGAGTCAGTTTAGAGTTAAGCGAACAAGGTCCAGAAATGGGTAGAGATTTGCTTGAATCAAGTGAATGCTGGTGGTAGACGTAAGGCAGGAAGTCATTTCCACATTCAGCATTTTTTTTTTCTTTTTTGAGACAGAGTTTCATTCTTGTTGCCCACGGTGGAGTGCAATGGTGCCGTCTTGGCTCACTGCAACCTCTGCCTCCAGAGATCAAGCAATTTTCCTGCTTCAGCCTCCCAAGTAGCTGGGATTACAGGCACCTGCCACCATGCCTGGCTAATGTTTTTTTTTTTTTTTTTTTGTATTTTTAGTAGAGATGGGGTTTCACCATGTTGGTCAGGCTGGTCTCGAATATTCAGCTTTGCCTGTATATTACACACTTTTTATTGCTGGGAACAATACCATACTGTGCTGAACTGAAAATTTAACAGGCAGTATCTACCTACATTCTAACCTTTCCATGTTTAAGTTTCTATTGGTGAGTCTGCTTTTTGATTGATTAGTTCTCTAATTTGCTCAATAAGCCCCAGTGTTATTTTCAAGTACATTACAGAGGCTTGAGAGAATTTGTGTCAGCTCCTAGGTCTTTTCCCTTATTGTAGTATGTGCCAGGTAACAGTATTACCTCCTGGTGATGATCCTGCGTTTATTAATCCATTGTTCAAAACTACATTGTTAAGCTATGCTTGCTTAAAAATATTTCATTTTCCATGACACTGAGAATAAAAAAGGTTATCCGCAATTTAAAGGTCACTCACTCAGTTTTCTAATCCCTCAGAACAAAACAAAACAAAAAGTATGTGCCAATAGATATTAAAATTCATTACAAAAATAATTGGACTTTCTTGTTTAGTTGTCATCTTCTGTCCACTAAATAGAAACATTATTAGCAGAAACAAGTCTATATCCTGAGGAAAATACTGATTCAGGAATACTATTTGCCAACAAAATGCTTATTGCCTGCAAAAACGAATTCATGTCTTTTCATTATGGCTTTAACTCTAAGGCTGACGTTAATTAAGAATCACAGGAAACCATAAAAGTTATCACCTGTTTTCTCTGTAAAGTTACTCAACGCAATTGTATAACTACAAAAGAAATTCTTCATTTTCTATTCAAAGTCACTCCTTTTCCTTCAGAATTCCATTGTCTTTTCCATGGAAAAAAATAAGCAGCCCTAGGAAAAGTGGAATAATATCGGAAATAATATGGTTACATATTAGCTGTGATCATGTGGAATATTGTTCACAGATATTTGAAACTGCTTCCTGTGAAGCCAAGAATTGAACAAACTAAACTGCCTTGTGAAGTTGAACTTGGCCCTGTGACTGCCTTTGGCTGATGGACAGTTTTTTGGTGTTTGTTGTTGTCATTGTTATTTTTTTATCCCAGGGATTTTGGAGCCAGTGCATGTTGGGCCACATTCTCTCTGTCTGTCTTCTCTGCCTCTTGGACTGTGGCAGTGGTCTCCAAATGAAGGCATGGAGAGCCTGGGTCCCTTTGTTAGAATGATGAGCACTTTCTACTTGCCAAAAAGCAAAGGTTCACCCTGAGCTAAAGCATTTTGAAAAAGCTTCAAAGGTGATTCTGATGGACAAGATTGAGACCCCTATTAATTAATAAATGTTCAGTTCTCAGAGATTGCTTTGCTTTTTAGCCGTATATGTGTCTCCACCATAAGGCTATGACTGAACTCTCACCTATCAAGGCCCTCCTTCCATAAGACTTTCAAAAGTTTTCCTAGAATCTATCACTTCTTCTCAGTTACATTTATACTTCCTGTCATTTATTAGAAACTACTCTTCATACATCCACTTTTTTCAGAAGATTAAGGAATAGTTGCCACAGCCTTTGCAAGTAAGAGTTCCAGACAATTAGGCATGTCATTTTTCTGATACAAAGTGGTATTTTGGGGTGGTTTGTTAACAAAAAAGAAATGGCTTTTCTCATTCACACAAAAGCAGAATGGGAAACCTGTATAGGTGAAAAGAGAATAGGCTTTGCAGTGAGATACACTTGACTTTCAATTTTGCCCTGCTACTAGATATTCATTAATTTGCCTCTTAGACATTAATTGCTTTATATGTAAACCATGCTATTTCTTTGCATATGTATCATGTAAGAATGTTGGGAGATACATAACGGACAGATGGATGTGAAGGAATGGAAGCGAATGACTTCTAAAACCTTTCAAAGTGCCGGGAAAAATAGAAGGTTTGATTTTGTCTTTTAAAAAACTTTTATGTTTTACAATTTTCAGTAAGAGGTAATATGGTTAAAATAGACTGTCCTATGCATAGTAATAGGTGGTCTACAAGTATCAGCACTAATGCTTACAACAACCCTGCTACATAGATATTACATCATTTTATGAATGTGAATCAAGTCCAGATCTCTCTTACTCCAAAGCTCATATTCTTTTTATTAAACCGTCTTCACTCTGTCAAGAAGCTTTCCTTAATTCTCATAGATATCCTCTGACATACGCATGACACATATCTGCAGTTCTAGAAATTGTGTCTAGAGTTTCACATAACCAACTTATCATCCAGACAGGATCAGTCCTATTTCCACTTTTACATAAGGGGAAACTGAGGCTCACATAGTTTACATGATATTCTAAGGCCACCCATGTAGTGAACGACAGAGGCAGAGTATATAGACTGAATACACACCAAGTCATCTCTTGGTCTCTATTTTTTTTCTGTTTATATCCATTCACAATTTCCTTCCCTTGCTCCTTATTGTCCAACAGCAATTCCATTTTCCTTTGAGTCCACTCTCCTTTCAATTATTTCTCACAATGTCTTCCCTTCCCTTTGGGACAATAAGAGGTTAATGAGCTAGATCTGAGCAGAAACAGATTGCAGTGGTTGGCAGGTACCTGCTGAGCACTAAATCACCAATGATCCCTCATCAGCCTGCTCTCAGCAGGCTCCACTTCAGCCTGCCTTGTGGATCCATTAAATGCAGGCAGCTGTATAAATTCTATTCTTTTAAGGGTAGAGAGCTGTTTCATGCACTCTTTAAACGGATCTTACAAATGTAGCATCCGAAGGCTTATCATAGCATAGACCTTCTTTTGCTTGAGGGCTAGATCTTTTCAGAAACTAAAGGTAAAAGAAGGATGGTTGGCATAGCAGGCACCCAGAGGTATCAAGATGAATTCCCAGACATTCACTAAATTAGGCCAATGAAAACAATGGAATTCGAATAGTCTTACTACTTTTTAGAAGATATATTTTATTAAGTACCAACTTGTATAGTTACCTATACACATGATTGTGGTATTTTATATTATCATATTTAATACAACACTGTGATTTTTTTAATTATATTTCCCCTCTCACAAATGGGGAAATTAAGAATGAGATTGGCCATCTTACTGAACACACTAACAGGTCTTGTAAGGGGTGACTTTCTGCGTTCTAGAATGTTTAGGCATTACATGCTGTGGGAGAATAAAAGCACTAGATGTATGGAGGATTGAGAAAGGCCAATAGGTTCTAAAGTTCACTCTTTCCTGACTCTTACCTACTAAACTGCATCTGCCTATCAAAAGTATAATACTATAAAATGATTCATGATTTTATGAATCGATGATTTTATGGATTTGTTTAAACTGACTAAAGTACTCTTACACTGACCTTTTTTCTCGGTAATCATCTGTCTCATTTTTACTCGAATACAAATGAAATAGCTACATTATCCACCTATTCCAAGATTGTCTTAGCCACTCAGATAAGTTTTAACTCAAAGCTCCATGCTGTTAGGAAAGAAAATAAGCTAAGTGGAGTATGGCTTATAATTTTTCTTTAAGAAATGTGCTCTTGCTTTCGTTTTGATACATATTCACTTAAATGAGCTTTAAGGGTGATAATTTTCCTTCTCAAATGTCAGAATAGATTGAGGAAGATATTTATGTCCAACAGAAAACTGTTGCAGACGAAGCTGTATTGAAAGATATTGTATACACTAGAATCCAACATCAGGATTCGGATGATTTTCCATCTGAAATGGGCTGGACATTTGCAGGGCAGTGGAGCTCAGTCCAGTTGAAATTTCCATGTGGGAACAAAGGCAGAGAAAAGATAATCTATGTTTTGTAGGCAGGGTGTGTTTTAAAGAGCATGCCAAGGAAATATTTCTTGCCTGCACATGTGGCTTTGCCTCTGATCCTGTTTGCTCAATGCATATTTTAGCGTACTAGATAAGAAGGCACACCAGTGCGAAAGAGAGGTCCACGGGACCTGGACCAAGCATGGCCAGTGGCCCCTTGTATTAGTTCGTTCTCACACTGCTATGAAGAAATACCCGAGACTGGGTAATTTATAAAGGAAAGAAGTATTAATTGACTCACAGTTCCACATTGCCGGGGAGGCCTCAGGAGACTCACACTCACGGCGGAAGGCAAAGAAGAAGCAGGCGCCTTCCTCACAGGGTGGCAGGATGGAGTGAGTGCAAGCAGGAGAAAAGCCAGACACTTATAGAATCATCAGATCCCATGAGACTCAATCATTATCACAAGAAGAGCATGGGGAAAACTGCCCCCATGATCCAATTGTCTCCACCTGGTCCCACTCTTGCCAGGTGAGAAATTACGGGGATTACAATTCAAGATGAGATTTGGGTGGTGAAACAGAGTCAAATTATATCACCCCTTTTCTAATTTTCCCCCTTTTTGTGGGAGTTCTAGTGTGTAAGTGTGTGAAGACAGGTAGGATTTATATGCCTAATGTTGGGGACCATAAAAATGTTTATTGTAATGTGTGTCTGCTCTTTATCCACTGAATCCACTGAGAGGAACAAGGGAAGAGAAAACAAACTGTTTCCAATCCTCCTCCCCTCCTCAAACAACTGTCCTCCAGTTATATGAAAACTATGCTTGGAATGAATTTTTTAGATTAGAAGGAGATCGAAGGGGCTATCTCTTTATAATGTTCAACAGCCGTGGTGACTAAATTGTTCACTCTGTAGCCATTTGGACTGAGTTTGGAATCCAAAGTCCATTTATTTAATGGGGGTATGAGGAATGGAGTCAGGGTTAACATGTGCAGCGCAAAATAAAAATGTTTTTTGTGAGTGTAAGGGGAAACAAACAACTTTATATAATCAGAACATCGTACTGATATTCTTCTATTCAGATGAAGAGCACCTGATGATGTTTGCTTCCTTATTTTCTCTCCAATGAATACCTCCTGTGATTCAGACTGTTGAGGCACAATGTGACTTTTTCTTTTCTTTATGTATTTACTGAGACCTTGGCCTTGGATGAATAGTTATTCTTGCCCTTGTGTGTCTAACTTCCAGTGTGTCACTTACCCTATATTGCACTTTAGGAGCAGCGTGAAATCATTGTAAGCCTGTGGGATTTGTAATTTTTAAAATCCTGAATTTAAGTAACATATATGAATATTTATTCTTAAGATATTAGAGACAAAGCTATAAATTCCTATTTAATTCAATTGGCATAGTGATCAAATTCAATGAGACCATGCCTTCAATATTTTTATCAGGTTTATTGAGGATATATAACCCCATTATCAAGATATGCATCACTCCCAAAGATTCTCCCATGCCCTTTTTTTCCCCCATGTCCTTTTGTAGTTAACACTTACCCTCACACCATGTGTCTGGCAACCTAATAACCACTGAGATATTTTCATTTTCTTTAGTGCTGCCTTTTCCAAAAATTCATGTATGTGGAATCATCCAATGTGTGGTATTCTGAGCCTAGCTTCCTTCATTTAGCACTATGTGTTTGAGATTTTTCTATGTGTTATATATACCACTAGTTTTTTTTATCGTTGAGAAGTATTCTGTTGTGTGATGCACTATGTGGTATATTACCAGTCTAAAAACATTTAGTTTATTTTCAGTTTGGAGTAATTAGGAACAAAGCCTTATTGTGAAATTTCAAATAACAGATTTTGTGTATATACAAATTTTTATTTTTTTCAGATAAATACCTTAAAAGTGGCATTGCTAGTGCAAATGTTAACTACATGTTTAACATCATAATAAACAAATTATTTTCTGAAGTGACTGTAACATGTCCCATGTTCATGAATGATGCATAAACAATACAGTTTGTCTCTGTCATCATCAGGACCCAATTGTGTCACACGCACAAAAAAACACAACACTTATTTTAACTATGTAGTGGGTTCAGTTACAATCCCCCAAAGCCACATGTCCCCAAGACTTCAGAATTAGAACTTATCTGGAATCAGGGTGCAGATGAAATTAACATAAGATTCTCAAGATGAGTTCAATTTGGAATAGGTTGGGTACTAAAATCTGACAAGCCCTAATACACGAAAATAAGGGGTAGTCAACAGAGACACATAGGGAGAGTGACCCTGTGTAGATGGAGGCAGAGATGGCACTAATGCGTTTACAAGCCAAGGACACCAAGAATTGCCAAAACCACCTGAAGTCAGAAGGTGACATGACATGGATTCTACCTGAAAGCCTGCAGAAGGGAGTTTGCACTCTTGGCCTCCAGAACTCTGAAATAATACATTTCTGTTGTTTTAATCCATCCCATTTGAGGCCATTTGTTATGGCAGCCTTAGGAAACAAATACACTATTCAAACAGATGGGCAGTAGCATCGCTTTGTGATTTTAATTTACATTTTATGAAAGACTGATGTTAAGCATGTATTTATATACTTATTTTCTATATAAAATTTACATATATGTATATATAGAGAAATGCTCTTCAAAGTTTTGCCCTTTTTTATTGTTGAGTTTTGAATATTATTTATACATTCCATATACATATCATTTATTGGTTATAGTTTTTAAATATTTTCCCCAGTGCATCACTCATCTTTTTATTTTCTTAAGACTGAATTTTTTGAATAGCAGAAGTTTTTAATGTGTTAAAGTCAAATTTGTCAATTCTTATTTGTGTGTGTTTGTGTGTGTGTGTTTATGTGTGTGATTTCTAAGAATTTTTTTGCCTAAACCAAGGTTAAAAAATTTCTTCTAGATATTACTCTGGAAAATTTATAGATTTAGGTAATGCATTTAGGTGTATGATCAATTTGAGCTAATTTTTATATATGCTGTGTGTGTGTGTGTGTCAAGGTTTATGTTCTGCATATAATTAGATGATTAAAGAATTACTCATTTATTATTATTTTTGGACTAAAGTCTCTATTTTCCTACCTGTTTTCTGTTTGCTTCAAATGTCCTTTGACCACTTTGCACTCTGCCTGCATTTGGATTGAGTGTATTTTACCCAATTATTAGCTTTCATTTATACTTTTTAAAATCACTTTCTTTATTACTGTCTTCTGTTTGGTTAGTTTGCTTTCTTTTGTTTTACCCTGGCTTTGTGGTTGCCCTAGGATTCACAATATAATTTTCGTATAAATCACATTCTGTATTTTTGAAGAACAATGTACATGTTGGTAAAGTTTAAATGAGAACTAAGCAAAACTAAATTTATTTATTTATTATTATTTCTTCCTTTGCTTGCTTCCTTGTTTCACCACTCACTTTATGGGTCAGACTTCCAAAAACAGGTAGTCTTTTCAGTGTGCTTATTACTGGGCTAGGTAGTATGCTATTATAGATACAACCTTTTGAGGGAAAGCTTATATTTAATTAACTTGCTTTTATATCTTCAACACATAGGATATATTATGTGTCAGATAAATATATTTTTTAATTTTCTGCAATTTGACCAAAATAATTTAGATATAACATCTATTAAATATATATTTTATATATACATATAAAATAAAGTACACATACCAAAGTATACAGTTTTACGAGAGCTGTGATCTATTTACACCTGGAATATCAATACCAAAATTATCATAATGAACATATACATGATGCCCAATAGTTTCTTCATGTCCCTTTGCAGCTCATCCTCATTATTCCATCTTGTTATTCCCAGAAAACTTCTAACCTACTTTCTTTAAGTATTGATTTGTTTGCAGCTTTTAAAGTTTTATATAAAGAATCATATATCATGTACTAATTATTTTTGGTGCGACTGCAAATATTTTTGGCCATTAAAAAAAGATTGTTTTATTATTTAGTTGTAAGAGTTCTTTACATATTGTAGATACAAAGCCTTTGTCAGATATATATTTCACATATTTTTCTCTCAGCCTGTGGTTTGTCTTTTCATTTTTTTAGTAGTGACATTTGAAGTGCAAAAGGTTTAATTTTGATGCAGCTTGATTTATAATTTATTATTTTATATTTCATCTTCTGATGTAGTATCCAACTGTTACCTAAGTCAATATCACAAAGATTTTCTTTTGCTTTTTCTTCTAGAAATGTTATACTTTTCCATTTTCCATTTATGTTTTTAGGTTTTTTTTGTGTGTGTGCAACAAGGTTTATTTCCTCATGTGTATTCTACCAGCACCATTGTTGAAACATATCAGATTCAATTGAGTTGCCTTTGAAACAATTCAAATATAAATTGGCTGTATATTTGATGGGCTATTTTTGGACTCTCTATTTCCTTCAATTATTTAAATATTTATAATTATATTAAGCCCATATAGTCTTGATGACTGTACCATTATACCGTATATGTAACTCCAAGCAGATTTCCTACTTGTTTCCTGGGAGCTGACTTGTGCAGCTGCAGTCAGATGGCAGCTCTGTTGAGGCAGTCTAGTGGGCCTGTCTAGCAGGGCTTTGCTCACATGTGTCATATGTAGCAGGGTGTTGGCCAATGTTCCCTGACTCTTTACATGGCCCATAGTTCATAAATGGTAGTAAGGGAGGAGACCACCCCTCACATTGTCTTATGCCCAATTTCTGCCTCCAAAGAAAGAAAAAGTAAAAACTAAAAGGCAGAAATGAAATCCACAAGCAGACAGCCCGGCGCCACACCCTGGGCCTGGTAGTTAAAGATCAACCCCTGACCTAGTCGGTTATGTTATCTACAGATTACATTGTATAGAAAAGCACTGTGAACATCCCTATCCTGCTTTGTTCCGATCTAATTACCAGTGCATGCAGCCCCCAGTCACGTACCTCCTGCTTGCTCAATTGATCACGACCCTCTCACGCGCACCCCCTTAGAGTTGTGAGCCTTTAAAAGGGACAGGAATTGCTCACTCAGGGAGCTTGGCTCTTGAGACAGGAGTCTTGCCGATGCCTCCAGCCAAATAAACCCCTTCCTTCTTTAACTCGGTGTCTGAGGAGTTTTGTCTGCGGCTTGTCCTGCTACATTTCTTGGTTCCCTGACTGGGAAGTGAGGTGATTGGCGGATGGTTGAGGCAGCTCCTTAGGCGGCTTAAGCCTGCCCTGTGGAACATGCCTGCTGGGGACTCCGACCAGCCTGAGAGACGCAGATCCTGAGAGCGCTCCCGGGTAGGCATTTGCCCCGGTTGGACACCTCGGCAGAGCAGTGTGTGGCAGGCTACCGTGGAGGATCAACACAGTGGCTGAACACCATGAAGGAACAGGCACTTGGAGTCTGGACATCTAAAACTTGGTAAGACTAGTCTTTGAAACTTGCACACTCCATTTGAGTGGAAGCATGGCCTGATCACCCACGACATGCCTTTATCGGCACTTTGGTTTTGGTTTTGACTTGGTTTGAATTACTTGACAGGACCGGTCTTGGGAACTTGCCCACTCCATTTGAGTGGAAGCGTGGCCTGATCACCCACGGTGTGCCTGTACCAGCCTTTGGTTTTTGTTTTTGACTTGACTTGGATTGCTTGATACTTTGGTTTTGGTTTTGACCTGGCTTGGATTTCCGGATACTCTGATTTTGGTTTTGATTTTGGTTTGGTGTAAACTACAAAAGTGCGTGTGTGCCCTTTTTACCCATTCTTTGTTTTGTGGTGCACGTGTGGTGTGAGCATGATGTTTTGTCTCGAGGAAACATGGGTGAGGTACAAAGTAAGCCCACCCCACTAGGAACTATGTTGAAAAATTTCAAAAAAAGGATTTAAAGGAGACTATGGAGTACTATCACACCAGGAACACTTAAAACTTTGTGTAAGACTGGCCAGCATTAGAGGTAGGTTGGCCATTAGAAGGAAGCCTGGACACGTCTCCTGTTTCAAAGGTATGGCAGAAGGTAATCGGTAAGCCAGGGCACCCAGACCAGCTCCCGTTCATAGACACTTGGTTACAGCTGGTTTTAGACCCCCCGCCCCCAACACACCGTGGTTGAGAGAACAGCAGCATAAGCGGCTGGCAGAGGCAAGGAAAGAGCAGCAGAGAGAGAGAAAGGAAAGAGACAGAGAGGAAGAGACAGACAAAGAGGGAGTCAAGGAGAGAGAGAGAGAGAGAGAGAGGCAGAAAGAAAGAGAAAGAGACAGAGGCAAAAGGAAAGTGAAAGAGAGAGACAAAGTCAAAGAGAGAAAGAAAGAAAGAAAAATGATTTAACATTAACCACTGAAAATTCCCTTAACCCAGCAGGTTTCCTAACAGGGGATCTAAATCTTAATTACCATAAAAGGTCTGACCAGACCTAGGAGGAACTCCCTCCAGGACAGGATGATCGATGGTTCCTCCTGGGTAATTGAAAAAAAAAAGCCATCTATACCAATTCTAATTTGGACAAAACAAGGTCTTATTAATAGCAAAGGATAATTAAAATCCCAAACTTACAAGGTTTTCAATGAAAGTAAAATTTGCTAAAAGTTAACAGTGTAACATGTATTATAGTAACTTCTATTCTTGTGGCCTTAGTCTAGTCCACAGACATAAAAAAAAAGGTTTGCTTTGGAAAAGAATGGTTATCATCTTCGAAAAAAAAAAAAAAGAGAGAGAGAAAAAAAGGGGAGGGGGCAGAATTTATATAAAAAGAATGTTATATGGTAAATTCTTGTCCTGAAATAAATTAACTGGTTGTTTAAAGAAATAAATGTTTGTAATAAGTCAGAAAGTTAAGGCATGTCGAAAAATTGCCTGTAAAAGTTGTGAAAGAAAAAAAAAGGTTATATAAAAATTGTGTTAAAAAAAGAATTTATGCAAAATACGTTGTGTAATTTAAAAGTAACTAGGCCTCCTAAATGTAAAACTATTGAAAAAAAAAAACAAACAGTTTATGTACAAGGTGTATAAGAAAAGTAAAATATACCTTTGGTAAAAGGATTATAAGGAGGCATAAGATTGTACATTTTCACCTACATTAAAAAGTTAAAAAAAATTGTTTTGAAGGTTTAAGCAAGTTTTAAAATGTTAATTGTAAAGAAAATTCTGTGTGTAAACATATTAGCTAAAGTTAAAGATGTATCATCCAGTTTTTCTATGAACTGGACATTAAAGTAAAAGCATAACAGGTTTTTCTTAAAGCACCAACCTGCTCTTTAGCAAAAAGTATAAAAGGTTAAAAAGAGTCTATAAAATCTTACCTTATAGTCAAACATTAAAAATTAGATAAATATGTCTACAAGGTTTTATTAAAATTAGGTTTAACATTAATAACACACTAATATAAAGATAAAATTTAGCTTATCTGATATAAAAATCATACAAAAAGCATTATTAAATATAAAATAGTGTTTAGCTTTCTTTGGTCTAAAAACTAATAAAAATAGGTGCTAAAGGAAATTTATCAGTAAAAAGGCACTGAGGCCTATAAAGTCCACTGCCAAAGTCCCTACATTTAAAACAAAAGGTTAATTTCTTAGAAATCATATACTTGGTTTATCTTCCACTTTCCTTTCTCTCAAAAACTAAGTCTTTTAGCACATGTACCACCCCTAGAATTTCCAGTAAACCAGCACCAGCCTAAAGATCACGTTCCCATCAAAGGGTAGAAAGAAGAAAAACTCGAGCCAGCCTGGGAAGGACCCTACCTTGTGCTGCTAACCACCAAGACTGCTGTTCGTACAGCAAAAAAAAAAAAAAAAAAAAAAAAAAGATGGACTCATCACACCCAAGTCAAGAAAGTGCCACCCCCTCCAGAGTCGTGGGCCATAGTCCCAGGGGAAAACCCTACCAAACTAAAGCTGAGAAAAATGTAACTCTTTTCATCTATTCTATTACTCTTTCTTCTTTCCTTGTTCTATTGCTGACCATCTAGTTATTAACATAACCAAGTCAATTTTGCCTCAAACTACTGCATTTAATGATTGTCTTGTTATACCCTGTGGGGACTTGCCAAGTCAAAGACAGCTTTCTACTTCAGAAAAGTACTTCTGTCCCTCCTGACTCTCCTTAGACTGGGAATTAGTAAACTAGGACCATTGAATCCAGGGAGATTTCGATAAAGACCCCAGTGCCAACCAGGAGTCTTGCCCCCCGATGTAGTTGCCGTAGTTGGTCCAACGTTCTGTGGACCACTAAAGAGCAAGGATGGACTGCCCCAGCCGGTTTTTGTAATTTCCTAAAAGCATACATTCATTTTACCAGAGGATCATAGAAGTTGAAGACTTAAAACAAACTTCAGCAATTAAGACAGGATACCAAGATGCAAATGCCTGGTTAAAACGGATCAAAGAATCCATCTGCATATTAAACAAAAGCAATTGTTATGCTTGTGCACATGGCAGGCCAGAGGCCCTGATTGTCCCCCTTCCACTAAGGTGGTCCTCCAGTCGACCAGGTGTGGGCTGCATGGTAGCTCTTTTCCAGGATTCTACAGCCTGGAGTAATAAGTCATGCCAGGCTCTCTCTGCTATATCCCAAAGTCCGACACCCTGCGGGTCAGCCCCAGAGGGCCATCCATCCTCCGTCTCCCAACACTAAGTTCACTTCGTGTCTCTCACGACAGGGAGGAAACAGCATTCCTTGGAGACCTGAAAGGATGCAGCGAGCTTAAGAATTTTCAAGAGCTTATCCAT
The DNA here is from genome assembly GCF_028858775.2 of Pan troglodytes. NCBI lineage: Eukaryota > Metazoa > Chordata > Mammalia > Primates > Hominidae > Pan > Pan troglodytes. The sequence continues at coordinate 109,333,156 of NC_072410.2, forward strand.
CAGTCAGCCCTAGTTCATCCCTGAGTGGATGTGTGGTGCTATTGGGGTGGACCTTTACTGGGCACTCTGCCGAATAACTGGAGTGGCACTTGTACTTTAATCCAATTGGCTATCCCTTTCGCCCTGGCATTTCATCAACCAGAAGAAACAAAAAATAAGACATCATAAAGCGAGAGAAGCCCCTTAGGGGTCTTTCAACTCTCATGTCTATTTAGATGTAATTGGAGTCCCACAAGGAATACCAGATCAATTTAAAGCTTGAAATCAAATAGCTGCAGGATTTGAGTCAACATTTTGGTGGGTGACAGTTAATAAAAATGTAGATTAGATAAACTACATCTATTACAACCAAGAGCAATGAGCTTTTCATGAGTTAAAGGAAAAACTCTTGTTGGCCCCAGCCCTGAGGCTACCTGACCTGACAAAACTCTTTACACTCTATGTGTCAGAAAGAGAAAAAATGGCAGTTGGAGTTTTAACCCAGACTGTGGGGCCCTGGCCAAGGCCAGTGGCCTATCTCTCAAAACAACTAGACAGGGTTTCCAAAGGCTGGCCCCCAGGTCTAAAGGCCCTAGCAGCAACGGCCCTGTTAGCACAAGAAGCAGATAAACTAACCCTTAGGCAAAACCTGAATATAAAGGACCCCCATGCTGTGGTAACTTCAGTGACTACTAAAGGACATCATTGGTTAACAAATGCTAGATTAACCAAGTACCAAAGCTTGCTATGTGAAAATCCCCACATAACCATTGAAGTTTGCAACACCTTAAACCCCACCACCTTGCTCCTGGGATCAGAGAGCCCAGTTAAACATAACTGTGTAGAGGTGTTGGACTCAGTTTATTCTAGCAGGCCCAACCTCCGAGACCATCCTTAAACATCAGTAGAATGTGAGCAGTACATGGATAGGAGCAGCTTTGCCAACCCCTGCAAAGTGACTCTGAAGAAGATGACAAGCCCTACTCCAGTCACACCCAGAAGCTGACTGGTCCACGCAAGGCCAAAGCATGAGGAAACTCATCGCAGGACTCATTTTCCTTAAAATTTGGACTTTTACAGTAGGGACTTCAACTGACCTTCCTCAGACTGAGGGACTGTTCCCAGTGTATACATCAAGTCAGTGAGGTAGGACAAAAGGTTGCTATGGTCCTATTATTTTATGGTTATTGTAAGTGTACTGGAACTCTAAAAAGAACTTGTTTGTATAATGTTATTCTATACAAGGTAGGTAGCCCAGGAAATAACCAACCTAATGTGTGTTATGACCCATCTGAGCCTCCCATAACCACAGTTTTTAAAATAAGATTAAGGACTGAGGACTGATGGGGGCTCATAAACTATATGAGTAAAGTTTTAGCCAAAACAGAAGAAAAAAGGGTGCCCAAACAAGTCACCTTAAAATTTGATGCCTGTGCTGTCATTAATAGTAATAAGTTAGAAATAAGGTGTGGTTCTCTTAATTAGAAAAGAGGCTATATGGCAGAAAATAAATACATCTGTCATAAATTAGGACTGTGTGGAAATAAATGTAAATACTGGTCTTATGTCATTTAGGCCACTTGGATAAAAAAAAAAAATTAAAAGGATCCAGTCCACCTTTAGAAAGAAAAAAAATGGCCCTTCCTGTACTAAGGGACAATGTAACCCCTTAGAGCTAGTAATAACCCATCCCCTTGATCCTCGCTGGGAAAAAGAGAAGCGTGTGACCTTAGGAATCAACGGGGCCAGACTGGATCCTCGAGTAAGTATCTCGGTTCGAGGAGAAGTTTACAAACGCTCTCCAGAGCCAATGTCTCAAACTTTCTATGATGAACTAAATGTGTCAGTACCAGAAATTCCAGGAAAAACAAGAAATTTGTTTTTGCAATTAGCTGAGCATGTAGCCCAGTCTCTCAATGTCACTTCATGTTATGTATGTGCAGGAACGGTAATAGGAGATCAATGGCCATGGGAAGCCCAAGAATTAGTACATACAGACCCAATTCCTGATGAATTCCTGGCTCAAAAGAATCACCCTGATAATTTCTGGGTCCTAAAAGCCTCAATTATTGGATAATATTGCATAGCTAGAGAAGGAAAAGAATTCACTCACCCCATAGGATGACTTAGTTGTCTGAGACAGAAACTGTACAATGGTACCACAAAAACAATCACTTGGTGGAGTTCGAATCACACAGAGAGAAATCCATTTAGTAAATTCCCAAAGTTGCAAACCGTGTGGACCCACCTGGAGTCCCACCGGGACTGGACAGCCCTCACTGGATTATACTGGATATGTCGGCATAGAGCTTACACCAACTTACCTGACCAGTAGGCAGGTAGTTGTGTTACTGGCATGATTAAACCATCTTTCTTACTACTGCCCATAAAAACAGGTGAACTCCTGGCTTCCCTGTCTATGCTTCCCGTGAATAGAGAAGCATAACTATAAAAAATTGAAAAAATGATAAATGACCCCCTGAGAGAATCATACAATATTATGGGCCTGCTACTTGGGCACAAGACGGCTCGTGGGGATACCGGACCCCCATTTACATGATCAACCGAATCATACGGTTACAAGCTGTCTTAAAAATAATCACTAATAAAATGGGCAGAGCCTTGACTATTCTGGCCTGGCAAGAAACTCAGATGAGAAATGCTATCTATCAAAATAGATTAGCTCTTGACTACTTGCTAGCAGCTGAAGGAGAGGTCTGTAGGAAATTTGACCTTACTAATTGCTGCCTACACATAGATAATCAAGGGCAAGTAGTTGAAGACATAGTTAGAGATATGACAAAACTGGCAAATGTGCCCGTGCAAGTGTGGCATGGATTTGATCCTGGGGCCATGTTTAGAAAATGGTTCCCAGCACTAAGAGGATTTAAAACTCTTATAATAAGAGTTATAATAGTAATAGAACCTACTCACTGCTCCCTTGTTTGCTACCTGTACTTCTTCAAATGATAAAAAGCTTCATCGCTACCTTAGTTCACCAAAATGCTTCAGCACAAGTGTACTATATGAATCACTATCCATCTGTCTTGCAAGAAGACATGGGTAGTAAAAATGAAAGAACTCCCACTATTGAGTGAGAGTCTCAAAGAGGGGGAATAAGGGAGGAGACCACCCCTCATATTGTCTTATGACCAATTTCTGCCTCCAAAGAAAGAAAAAGTAAAAACTAAAAGGCAGAAATGAAATCCACAAGCAGACAGCCCAGCGCCACACCCTGGGCCTGGTAGTTAAAGATCGACCCCTGACCTAATCGGTTATGTTATCTATAGATTACAGACATTGTATAGAAAAGCATTGTGAAAATCCCTATCCTGGTTTGTTCCGATCTAATTACCGGTGCATGCAGCCCCCGGTCACGTACTCCCGGCTTGCTCAATTGATCACGACCCTCTCACGCGTACCCCCTGAGAGCTGTGAGCCCTTAAAAGGGACAGGAATTGCTCACTCAGGGAGCTCGGCTCTTGAGACAGGAGTCTTGCCGATGCCCCTGGCCGAATAAACCCCTTCCTTCTTTAACTGGGTGTCTGAGGAGTTTTGTCTGTGGCTCGTCCTGCTACAGTAGTTCCTGGGTTCCCAGTAGGAAAAGAGGCCAACCCTCAGTATGCAAACACTTTTCAAGTTTTTACTTGTATCATACTTGCTAATGCCCTCTGACCAAAGCAATTTGCATGGCCATGCTGAGATTCTAAGGATGGAGAGAAAAACTTCACCTCTTTTTTGAGGAGTCACAAAGTCACATTGGGAAGAATGTACCTACATGGATGGGAAAAATATGTGGCCGTTTTTTCACTCTATCACAATTCCATTGATTTATATTCCATTCAACATCTACTATGTTGACCAATTTTGAACCACTCTTGTTTCCTACTTAATGTGAAAAAAAATACAGTATCATCTTTAAACCCTTCCTTTTTCTTTCACCCTGTCAATGTCTTCATTGTAAACCATGCTAGCACATACCAAAAAAAAAAAAAATATATATATATATATATATGTGTGTGTGAAATCATTTCAAATGCTTATTCTGCACACTGAGAGAAAATAAATTCTAGATTTATTTGGTACTGAAGTCATTAATACCAAAGAATTTCCATATTAATATTACTACTCATTGATTTACTGTGTCAGTATGACTCTGTTACACCTCGTATCTGCCAATAGTGATTAAGCGCTGAATGGCATTTACCTGTAACATTTGTCTACTATGAACTGTTTTCAGGAAGATTTAATTTACACATTTAAGGACAGTAGAGCCAATATAATGTTGTTTAAAAATAGCATTTCTTAACTGCTATAAGACATCTATGAGTCTTCCACCCTATTATTCTGTCTCTTCCTTTCGTTTTTATTAATGACATTGCAGCACAGGTGAAGGCATGTCATAATTTATCATTTATCTTGAATATAGAACATGGATTAAAACAATAAATTAGTCACCTATATATATTGGCTTTCTTTTTTTAACTTTTCAATTAGATTGACATCATTAGGAAAGACATTGACTATGAAGTACATCAAAATGAAGAACAAGTGGATATATTTTCACATGAATCCAGTTTTGTAAGTGGCTTATTAGAAAAGTGAGGTGGGAAAAGCAGTGGGAACGCGGAGGGCTATATCCTTTCTCTAGCTTGGCTGCTAACTCATTATTTATCTCAGCAGGGTTACAGCTCTCTAAGCCATAATTTATTTCTCTATAAATCTATGAGTTGGGAGTAACAAGTTGGTTTTCCCCAGGTATTAACAGAGCTACTTCCAGGGTTCACCACAATTGTAACTTGGTTTCACTTCTGATTTTACATTTAACTTTAAAAAAGAAAACTGAAAATTTTCATGTGTGGATGCTTTATTCATAAAGTTTTCATACTTTGTGTTTGTTGTGGAGTGAATGCTGGATTAATCCCTTTTTTGAGTGTAACAGATAGTCTCCTCTGCATTTTTTGCTTAATTAAAATTGCCACTCTACTATGGACTCAATTATGTCCACTAAAAATGTATATGTTGATGCTGTAATCCCCAAATGTGATAGTATTCAGAGATAGAGCCTTTGGTAGCTGAGGTTGTAAGGGTGGGGCCCTAATGATGGGATTGTTGCCCTTATAAGAAGAGACACCAGAGAGCTTGATCACTGTCTCCACCATGTAAGGACAATGAGAAGGCAGCCAGATACAATCCAGGAAGAGAATCTGATCCTGCTGGGCTTCTAACCTCCAGAGTTCATCTTGGACTTCTAACCTCCAGAACTGTGAGAAATGAAATTATTGTTGTTTAAACTACCCAGTCTATGGTATTTGATATAGCAGCCTGAGCTGCCTAAGACATCTTTTTCTGACTGTAACAGAATAAAATCTTTTCTGCATCCTTTGCTTCATTAAACATTTTTAATATATAGATTTTTAAATTTATGAGAGTTTTATGGATATTAGGCAACCAAAACAAAGCCACAAACTCATTAGGATGTTACAGGCTTTATAAGACCCCATGAATTCCCTCCCCCATCTCAAAGTCACTTATTTATTAAAATGACCTTAATTTTCCATATGATTTTTGTTAAATACGTACTACCAGTTTCATTGTGTGTATTTTTTATTGTATTAAAAATTTCCTTCGCCTATTCTGTATGTCCACATATAAAATAGCCTGTGACAAAAATATTCTACACTGAGAATGTGAAACTTGAGAAAAGGAAAATAGCTGAGAGCAGTCTGAGATCTGCAAAGTATGCAGACCCAGAGAGATGTGGGTATGGGATTCAGTCATGCTCACACCCCACACCCATGCCTAGGGGAAATTGTTTAAAGTCATTTTGTTCCTGACTGCCTCACTCAATACCTTCATGTTCTTAGAATTTATGATACAAAGAACAATGCTGAGCCAATCAATGGCTTATATTATTTTAATGTAAATCCTTGGTAAAAACCTCAGGAACTGACTCTTTCTTTCCCTTTAAAATCCACTTGTTACTGTTGCTAATCAGAGTGTATATTCAGGACAAATAGAATCTATGCTCTTGGGCTGCAGCCCTCAAACTTGGCCCAAGTAAACTCTGCTTAGTAATAGATTAATTTTAGCTCAGCAGGTTCCTTTGAGATAGGCATATCTGGCATCATCAGCAGGATTCAGAGTGACTCATTCTCACCACCAGGTGCGGTGTTTCTCCCTGAAAGCAGTGCTTGATACCAGCACGAACTCTGCGTCTTCAGAAGTCCCACTGGGTGTTCTGGGTAAGTTCTCCAGAATTAGGACCTCCCACTCCTTGGTTGAAATATAGACTTTATTTGGCTGTTTTTCAAACTGTCTCTTTTCTTTAAGAGAGGGCTTTGGTCTCTGTCTTTGGACACAAGCTCCAAGTAAAGAGCTCTGTAGAAAATGTCTTTTTGCTGCTGTGTCTCACAGGAGAGGTTCAGATCAAGGTTCTCCCACCTCTGCCTCAGGACTGGAGGCTTAGGTCAAGGTTTTTCTGCCTCTGTCTCACAGCAGAGGTTCAGGTCAAAGGATTGGCAGTTAGACACGGATGGTTTTGTTTTATATGGCCTACTTTTAAGATTAAAACTGTTTCTTTTGCTTAAAAATTCAGACCTATCCTTTTATTTGAGACCAATTCCTGTTAGTTTCTTACCGAAAAGTGTTCCCTCTTTTTGCTTTTCCAAACAGGTACACTATGAAGGTCTGGTCCTCATACACTGAGCACACTATTGCTCCCTGGAAGTTAGAGACAGTCCGAGATAAGTTACACTTTCACCCTAAATACATTCCCAGGCTTGACACTTTTGAAAAGTTCCTAAATTATGGGAAGTCAAGCATCAAAATTAGAGTACTCCTTTTGGAAACACCAGCTGGATTTATGTATAACACTCGTGGGGCATCCTCTTGTAAAGGCCTAGGAAAGTGGACCCACCTAACCTGGTGATACAGAAGGCAGAAATTATTTAGGCAGATAGTGAGGGCAACAGAGTTCTTGGCAGAGCTTCCCTTCTAACAAAAAGCAGCCCCCCAAATCATTGCTTTTCTAACAAAGAGCAGCCTGAAAAATAGAGCTGCAAACATAGATAATCAAGCAGGAAGCTTGCACGGGCGAATGCTGGCAGAGGCACCAATAGAAAAGGGCCACCTGGGGGCCAGTCATGTCCAACACGGAGGCTCCATCTTCCCTTTTCTTGTTACCATGTGTAGAGTAAAGAAACGGGCAACATGGCACAGCTCAGGCAGAAGACCCGCCTGCATAATAAAAGATTATGGTAGGGGTGGCCAGAAATTCATACCCTATGCACACAGCACATCTAGTCCCAACCAGTTTTTCATGACCTATGCAAGTGGCACACCTGGTCCAACCAATGTTTCACACCCTGTGTAAATCAAACACTGCCTCCTCACCAGGCATCTATAAAACCCCTTGCATTTCACCATGGATCCGGCAACCCATTTTTCTGGACCCCTGTCTGCAACAGAGAGCTCTTCTCTTTCTTTTGCCTATTAAACTTCCACTCTCAACCTGACACTTTATGCATCTGCATCCTAGATTTCTGTGTCTGTGAGACAACAGATCTTGGGTGTTACTCCACAATGAGGCCGTTTCACTGGGACGATCATAAACAGCAGTAGCCAAAATAAGAATCCTTTGCTATGTTGAAAATAATTATTTGTGCACACAATTGGAAAAAAAAAGCTGGTTTTCGCACCACACAAACTGAATCAGAGTAGTTTGTTTGTCTTGAATTAAATCTGGTAATAAGAGATTTAAAAAGATTCTTTCTTAGAGCTCTATGGTCAGAAGTCAGCTTAACTAAAAGCTGACATTTAGGCTATAATTTTAAAAATAAGAATAAAAGGGGCTTTCTGCATTTTCTTCTTTTGGATCCTGTTTTGGGGGATTTTTTTCAGTTGACTGAAACTCTTTTTAAATGTGTTTGATCCCTCTGGTTACTTCCTATCTTGTTGGCATAATTTTTGCTGAGAAAAATGTAAAACATCATTTGCCTTTTAGAAAGCTTAACATGCCCCCAAATTGGCTCTTATGAGACTTATTCTTTTGTTTCTTTTCACTTCTGATCTTTTTCACTATTTTTGATACCACAAATAATAGTAGTAGTAATAATAATAATAATAAAATAATATAGTATATCTCTAGAGGAGATATACTATTATATTATTGTCTTTCAAAATTGTATGATATTCCTAAAATTATGATGTGTTAACATATGTTGTCAGACACAAATATGGTTATCATGTTACACTGTCATTCGCCACAGAATTTCCTTGTCAATTGTGTTTTTAACCATGGTTAGTCTAAGTCTTTTGTCATCCATAGAAAATTATTGTTTTACTTGGATTCTTCTCAGAAAGTGGTTTACAATTGACAACAGTCCAAAATTTGCTTTTTTTTTTTAAGACAATTCATGAGAATGAACCCTGACAAGTACTCTTGAATACAGGTTTCTGATAACTTTGGAGATTGTATTATTAGACTAAGTAAAAACTTTAAGAACTCCCATAAACTGATGTTTTCATGAAGATTTCTAACTCAACATCAAGCAGAATGAGAATTTATTATGTGGGACTGAACTGATAGAAAAAGAAGACTGAAATGCTTTTTAGGACTTTGTGTTTAAAACATTGCTGATTCTTTTTATATTTGTTTTGCAGAGTAAATGAAACTTTTTTGAGCTGTTTATAGCTTACAGAATTGGGTGAAATATAACATTTGTGAACAACATTCTCTATACCTTATTTCTCCAAAATTTAAAATCCATTTATTAATAATCTTATTTTATGGTAACCATAAAATAAGATACACTGATTATTATACTAAGGCTGTGACCAAAATGGCATATTTTTGGATATTACCAGACTGCTTTAAAAAATTAAGATTGACTTTATAGAGTCAATAAAAAGTCCTCAGAGAGATTGACCTGGTATTTTGTCTACATAGTTCCTTTCAAAAATTCTGACCTTGCAGTAAGTAAAGAATGTCAATATCCAACAGGCCCAGGAAACTCAAGATATCTTGGGGACCTTGAGAAGGGAGAAGTTTACTCAATTTGTACAGGTATTACAGGCACATTCTAATTGTGAATCTTTGACTTGGCTTCCTAGCCTGGAGACTTATAAAAGCCTAATCTGAAATTCCTTAAGAAAGTTTCAGCAAAGCCAATTTAAAAGAGCCTATATGATAATCGCTATTCTTGTTGTGTTTTTTGAAAATAATCAGGCTCAGTACAACACTAAAACTTATTTTGGAAGTAAATTGGTCCTACTAAGATTTGTCTTAGGTATAAATGGGAAACTGGAGAGAGAAAAATTATGCTTCAGAGAAAAATTATAGCATACCTGTTATTAGATTCCAGCCCTGACCACTGTTTTTGAGTTTTTGTCATTTTCCAACAATTTGGACTGAATCCCCAATGAAACAGGTTTTTTACTATGTATTTATCAGTTTTACTTCTTCTGAGAAAACCAAAAGCACGAAATTCTGAAGACTGGAGATGATTCAACAAGAAATGGCAGTTATAGAAATCAATGACTTGACTGAGGATTATCCAAGAATGAGCCTTCCCAGTGCCAAGGGATGAAGGCCTAAGAGATTGATCATCACTGCTTCCATGGGAAGATTTTTTATAAACAGGAGAAATGAGGAAAGGAAAATAGCTCCGAGCAGTCTGAAGTCTGCAAGGTGTGCAGGGCCAGAGAGACATGAGTATGTATATGATGCCACACTATGCCTAGGAAAAGTTTAGTCCTTGTGCCCCTGACTAGCTGCCTCGCCCATTATCTTCATGTTCCTAGAATTTGTAACACAAAGAACAATGTACAACCTATAAATAGCTTATGTTATTTTAATGTAAATTTTTGGTAAACAACTCAGGAACTGCCTCTTCTTTCCCTTTACTTCCCTAATTGTTTACAAGCAACACTTATTACGTTGCTGATTTGAGTGTATATTCAGGATAAATAGAATCTATGCTCCTGGGTTGCAGCCCTCGAGCTTGGTCCAAATAAACTCTCTACTTACATTGTTTGCCTCAGCTGCTTCCTTTTTTGTCAAAAAATCCATGGAGTTAAATGCTCTCTTGAAATATTTTAAAGATTAATCTTGACTGGTTCCCATGTCAAGAGAAGGAAACTTAAAAAAAAAAAACTGTATAGAGGTGCTATATTCTCACTGCTGAGTTGCTGGTAAGTTTTCATTTTTAATGAGGTCCGTGTCACACTGAAGGGTTGGAAGTTCTAGCTTGAAGATGTAGCATATGGTGGTTTTATTAAGGAGACTGAAGAAAAGCTTAAAGGGATAGGTAAGAACCCATGGTTAGCAGAGAATTTATTATGAATCTGAACATTTTTAACACAAAATATTAAAATTCAGAAATATGTGCCAAAGCTGTCAAGTTAGAATTAAGCCTTATGTGAGAATCCAAATGAGTAGGGTCAGAGGCTCTTGGTACTGAAAGTATCATTACATGTTGGAGATCATGCAATAGTAAAGTCCAGAGACACAGATGAAGGAAATGAATTTTCCCAGGTATATAATCTAAGCCTCAGACATAGCTAGGTTCAAGCATGAAAGTGATCATACATATTATCACAGGGAAAGACAGTAGGGTTTTAGACCCTTTTCTCCTAAAATATTTCTAGAGTTTGCAAAACTTAGCTAACCTATGAACAACTGGTGCTCTGCATATCAGTGAATAATTTTATCACCCCCCTATTTAGTTATTAAAAGCTTAATTGACAAAATGCCTATCTACTTCCTGTATTTCTACATTAGTTGCACTCCTATTTGCTTTATGTTTGTGTAACAAAAGAATCATTTTGAAGATTTTGCCAAAACAAAGAAAAGATTTCCTAAATATTTCCACTGAAAAGTGACATAAACCCATAAAAGGCAAACTTAATAATCAATTTAACTGTTAACTAAAATAAATTGCCTTTCTTCTAGGAGTTCTACTGCACATAAGTTCTTATTTCGGTCTCTTAGTGCTTCCTACCTTAAGCTTGAACATAAAGAAAGGCTTAAGTATGGATTTGGCCTGACTTAATTAAAATTAATGTACAATGAAATATATTGATGAAATGAGTTACTTGGTCTTCTGGTAAATGAAGATTTTTGTCAAAACATAATTTTCAAATTTATATAGAGAGAGATGAAGCATAAACTTTATGAAGAGAAATGTATTTAAGATAATTTTTCACAAATTACTTGTTTTATAAAATGTGTTTTTGTTCTGCCCTACTTTTTAACTTTCTCAGCATCATTAACCAGTGTCTTAGAACAATAGTAGGTGTATATGCAGTACCATTTATACTGAAAGGAGTAGAGTTGATATTAATGAAATATTTCACCCTGCCTCAATTTCAGGTGTGGTTTTGGGTGAATTCCCTAAAAGTCAGTTCCGAATTGTCATTAAGAATTGCAACCTTACTCTGGGCACAGAAAGGGGTCTCAAAGATGTTAGAACTTCTTACATATGTGTGTATAATCTTTGGAAAGTCACATCAAATTAGTGGGCTTCATCTTTCACTTCTAAAAAAAAGTAAGGAATTAGATTACCAGTAAAATCTTTGCTGGTACTAATATTCTGCAAAATTTACTTAGAGGGACATTTCCTCTTAAGGAGAAATAGTTGACCTTTCTAGGAGTGGCAAGTTTGAGCAAATAGGATGCATTCAGTTTTTCATTTAATTTCTCTCTGAATGCTGCACAGGTTTTTACAGATGAGGTCATTAAAGCTCAGAGAGCTTAAATAGCTAGCAATCTACTCCAAAGCCATGCCTTTATCTCTACATTGGAAAAACGTCAGCACATTTTTCCCCTAGCAACATGAAGATCAGGGTACATAATGGAGCTATGAGAGACACTAAATGTATCAAAATTATTATAATTAGTAACATTTACAGATGAGATGTTAAAAATGCTTTTTACCTTACCAGTTCCTGTCATAAGTGATACCCTATTTGATCTTCATGCAGTTGTTATGGATTGCAAACCTGAACAGACCTAGAGTTTTCAGTTAAGTCTTTCTGAATCCAACCCCTGATTCTGAATCAGGGGATTTTCTGAATCAGGAGTTGGACTCAGAAAGACAAACTCTAGGTCTGCTGCTTACCGGATCTAAAATTTGGTCAAAATGCTGATTTCCTAAGCTAAACTCTAATTTCTGATGTATCCATTTTACTTTACCTATAATTCTGTTGTAATCATCATTTTATAATTTGTTTGACATTCAGTGGTATATTTGACTATCTTTTCAACCAATCTATTTTGTTCATTAAGAAGAAAAAACTTCATGTCACTGACAAATAATTTAAAATAAACATGTATTCAACATATCATAAATACATGTTCTATGTATTTATATTGGGATTCTCTACATGAGTGATCTGGAAACTAAAGCATCCAAAGGGCTAGTTGCAGTGGATCACACAAGGAGTACCAGAGACAGATTAGAAGCACAATTATTCTTTTGATAATAATGGAGAAATTACATTGCCTCTTCTACGTCACATATACTTTTTACGTAAGTCCCATTGTTAATCTTTGTGCTGTTTTTGTACACTGGGCATTATGGAGGATTACATTTCTAATACTACTCTTTATGATTAAAGGTAAATAATAATTATGCTTGTTACTTCTATGTGAACAGGTGGAGAACAGCAATCACCTGGAAGCATGTTTTTATGATTATGGGAGGAATCCTTTAGAGAACTTATTCTTTTTCATTAGGCAAATATAAGATAAATAGGTAAATAGTTGCTTGGGTGGAAGGATATAACTGATTTTCTGTGGCTTGGACAATACTGCCATTCTTGAGATCCTTGAGTATACATGCTGTAGAGTGGAAATAGACCAGTTTACATAAGGAGCACCAGCACCAGGACTTCCAGACGAGATCAAGATCCCAATCCTTCTACCCTGAGACTCCGTGTTACAGAAAGCTGTTGGTATATTGTGGCATTATTCACAACAGCAGAGACTTGGAACCAACCCAAATGTCCAACAATGATAGACTGGATTGAGAAAATGTGGCACATATACACCATGGAATACTATGCAGCCATAAAAATGATGAGTTCATGTCTTTGTAGGGACATGGATGAAATTGGAAATCATCATTCTCAGTAAACTATCGCAAGGACAAAAAAACCAAACACCGCATGTTCTCACTCATAGATGGGAATTGAACAATGAGAACACATGGACACAGGAAGGGGAACATCGCACTCTGGGGATTGTTGTGGGGTGGGGGGAGGGGGGAGGGATAGCATTAGGAGATTTACCTAATGCTAAATGACGAGTTAATGGGTGCAGCACACCAGCATGGCACATGTCTACATATGTAACTAACCTGCACATTGTGCACATGTACCCTAAAACTTAAAAGTATAATAATAATAAAATAAAAATAGAAAAAGAAAGCTGTTGGTATAAACAGCTGTCTTTATATACAGCATGACCTATAGTTGATATGCAGGGAGAAAAAGATAACAAGAGTCTGAAAAAAGAACTTAATAAGAGAAAAATTTTAGTTGGTACCTATGCTAAGCAGAAAGGATTATTGAGAAATGGCTGGTTGGAATGAAATTAGAATAAAGGTTGAACTTGGAATGGTGTTGAAGAAAATACTGAGTATATCAAAGAGCTATGAACTTGAAGCCCAGCAGGAGTAAACATAATGTTGCCAGGAGGAATTTGTACTTAAATATTATTATCGAAACAGAGGGCATAGTAAATTGTGTAGAACCAGTCTTCTAAAAGGCACCTAGTAGCAGCATCTAAAGCAGTTAGAGTAATGGTTGACTTACTGTAATCAGTAAAGGTTACAGTTGACTTAAGATTTTATTGGGAGAAGGAAGATTCCCTGTTAATCAGAAAAAGTGAATGCTTTTGTGTCATTTATAAACACGTAGGAGATATGAAAGCATCTGTGTTTAAAGATAATTAAGCATTTCTTATAGTTGGCATTAGTCAAGACAGGGCAGGCACTACAGAGACACAGGTGCCACTCCGATTAGAGATAGTTTGTTACTATCATTTTGAATACAAAACTCTTTTCACACCTCGGTAGGGGAGAGACTATTGGGAGGTTTTTCTTGCATCAGTATGAATACACTGGTCACCTCTGCACCTGGCATTCACAAGGAACTCTTAATATAGGGTAGACTTAGTCTTTGCCTTTAAGAGATTTACTTCTCCGAGGTTAAGCGATGCTTATAGAAATAATGATTAGTGGCATAAAAAAGTTATTTGAAATAATCAGATGGAAAATACATGGAATTTTGAAGAAGGAAAAGATTCCATTTGACTAGTGTGATGAAAAGCCTCAATAGAAGGAATGAAGACTGAGGAAATCCGTGAATGAGGCATGGAATTTTAATGAACAATGAGAACAAAACTTGTATCCTTTTCTCTTTTTTTCCTCTTGGGAACCAAAGATAGAAGAGTGTTTTCACTATATTCTTTGCAGAAATGCTTTTGTATGTAGAACACGGATGTTTATTTGGCAAAAAGAAATATGTAACATATAGGTATTAATTCAAACATGGAGAAATTGCCTTATTCTGCAGAAACCAAGGTATGGTTTCTTTGCGTAGAGCAATTATTTTCCCTTGAAAAGCAAACTACCTTTTAAAAATGAGGCAGTAAGTTTTAGTGTCATGTTAAGCAGAATATTATGGCTTTAAAAATGTCTTAGAATCAAATTCAGGGCTATGGTGTTCGGTAGTTATTAATTTCACTTCACTGAAATGGGTTTTCTTTATTACAAGACATTGAAAGGAAAAACCCAAAAAGGCAGAATGGTGTTTTTCCCACTGATAAGGAAGAATCATCCCTCTGATTTGCTGCTTTACTTACCTTGTGAATATTTGAGCTCTCCTCTGGTTGAATATTTATGCATTTATTTATTTATTTGATGAATTTTATTTTTCATTTAGAGCATCAAGAATAACTACTTAAAAGGAGCTCAGCATAAAGAATTGAAGTCTTTTATGTTTTTCCCTTTTACTGACTCTGTAAAAGCAGAACGGTTCCAATTGTTCTTTCCTTTTTTTCTTTTTGTCTGCATCAGTTTTGTTCCAGGCCTGTGCTTTTCAGGAAGACATAACAATACTAGATGTAGGTGTAATAAACCATACAAATGAGTGCCTCAGTAATCATGTTATATTTTAGTTTAAATAGTCTGCACCACTGCTTGACATTGTTAACTTTTTGGAATAAATGTTTAATGAAATTCTTCTTTACTAATTTAAATCCAAATTCAGAATAATATATTCTGTGAAATTACAGGTCTATGAATCAGGTGCAGATTGTCACAGCATTTTCTAACCACACATTAAAAAAAATAAAACCTTTATGCCCAAAGGTCAGCAATAGTTATCGCTAAAGCTGAATGTTCACATATCAAATGATGAAGTGCAAAGTGGCATTAAGTAACTGCATATCAAACACTGAAGAATATTTGGGGTATTTTTTCTGTTTTATTTTTGCTCCCCTCTCCCAAATGTTATTCAGGTGTAACATTACACCTGAGGGGTAAACAATCATTAGTTTGTTTCCCCAAATACTGATAAGGAGATAATCTAATGTAGCCGGACCTGAAATAATCCACATATCGAACTTGGCCTGAGATTCTCTGATAGGTAAACAATGTAAAGAGAGATAGTTGGATATGAGGTGATTCTATTGGACATGAATTTTAAATAGAGTTATACATCACCTGTCTACGTTGTAAGCAGTATTAAGGCCTCAATAGAGGACATTTTATTTAGAAAGATTTACAGCAAAATTCTAAATTTTGCTACTTAAGAAGAATTAGAACGTTTATTCAATTGTGATATTAAAAGAATGTTTTAGTGATCATATCTTCACTTTTCATCTTAGAACACTCAGAGCAAAATTTAACAACTGCAATAACTGTGAATTCAGGCAGACTTTTTTATGATTATCTTTTTTTATTGATCTAGGCTATAAGCTCTTGAGTAGCTTTTGCATGGTCCAGGCTTGTTTATTATTTTTGTCTTTTATAAATCCACATACATATATATAATATATATATCATATATAGTATATGTATTATACACACACACACATACAGTATATATAAGTGGAAAACTGGAGATTTTTACTCAAATCAGTCTCCCCCAAAATTTGGAGACTGGGAATTTTTAAGAATAATTTGGCAGGCAGGGACTAGGGAATGCATACCACTGATTGGTTGGGGTGAAATCACAGGGGTGTGGAAAGTGGTCCTTGTGTGCTGAGTCAGCCCAATATGAGGGTCAACAAAAGTGATTTTTATCTATTTTTACCTATAAGTAATTGGGGAAGTTACAAGTCTTATGACCTCCAGAATAATGGCTGCTTATCATGTAACTAAACCTATATCTTAGCAGAATCCAGGCCCCTCTCATAATCCTAACATTATGTGCTTTCATTAGTATTACAATGGCAGTTTTGGTCCCAAATATGGAAGGAGTGGTTTTGGGAAGGGTTATTATCATCCTTCCTTTAAGGTTAAACTACAAACAAAATTCCTCCCAAATTTAGTTTAAGCTAGAACCAGAAATGAAGAAGGACAGCTTGGAGGTTAGAAGTAAGATGGAGTCAACAATGTCAAAACAATATTCAGGGGGAAAAAACAATCATAGAGATATACCATTTGTTGAATAATATCTGCTAGTGATTTTACCTAAATTAACTACTTTAATCCTGAAAGCAATACAATGATAACAGAGTTAGTAGATTTTAGAGATAAAGAGCTCAACCTTGAGAGAAGTCAACAGTTTCCTAATGTCCCTTTGTTACCCTGATTCAACCAAGGTCTCTAAATGCTAAACAGATGCTCTTCCCACCCCACCCTCATTGAGCAGGCTTCAGGCAATAAGTGGGGACAATGGAGCAAATACACAAACTTAAGTGCTCACCAGTAGTGTCCAAACATATGGTGTCATAATCACCTCCCCTACTAATTCCTGTTCCTGTTTCACAGTGGCCTTTTTCTAAAGAGACATTTGGATTAAACTTTTATTATATCTGATGACCTCCATGTATTGAGAAAATCAACAGGAGAGGAAGAAAAGTGTGCAGGATGACAGAAGTCAGAGGACAGTCATGGGCATGAGAAGCCAAACGATGGCACACAACTATCTCACCTGAATGGAGTCAAGTTCCTGGCCCAGGAGGAAGCTGCGTTGTCCCAGATGAAAAATTAATTTGTTTTCCTGCATGCCTCTGAGGGCTTTCTCTACAGAAGTCTGCCTCTTGGAAAATCTTTCTTCCTTTCTCCTTCATTTTATTACTGTGTTCTATAGCTGTGGTCCTACCTAATCAGGTCACCCAATGCCTAAAGCACAGAAAGTTTATAATGCTGAAAAGGGAGCAAATTATCTCATCTCATTTGTTATCCCAGAGACTAATTAGTATGCAAAATGACCATTTTCCCTGGACTCTACTTTTTTCATTATCTATGGAATGATAGAGACACCTTAAGGACGATAACTCAGTTCAACCACCTGCTTTATCCTTTGGATATCTGTGGATAAGACATGTCAGCAATGCACATTCTCCCGAAGTTATTTGAGCTCTCTTGCAGGCCATTTATAGAGCAGGTCATTCACATAAGCAACAGCAGTGAAAAGACTGGTGAAATCAAGAAAACCTTCTATAGCTTGGCGTAGAAATTAAAACAAACAAACAGACAAACAAACAAAAGCCTCCTTCAGCACTGGTTAGAATAGCCATGGATTTGAAGTCTTGTTGATGCAGAGGGCACACAAGGCACAGGATTACGGCTGAACAAAAGCATTCAAAATATGTTTTAAAGAAATCCATATTTCCAGATTCTCTTGAAAAATAACGATCCCATATTCCAACATGACATCATTTCACTTGAACTTGGACCTGACATTGGATGTCTCTTTAGATTCGTCATGATATCCCCAGTTTTTTGCAGTCCCTACTATACATAAAATATAATCATAACTATTTAAACTTTGCTTGCTTCTCTCAGTTATGTTAAGTATTAATTCTTGTGCCTGTTGAAATTTGCTAATTCTTCCTTTAGGAAAATGCCAAAAGCAGATTAAAGCATTAGTGTGAAAATGTTAAGAGCTGTGTTTTAATGGATTTTGAATGAGACACATAATCTAAGTTTTTTATTTCTTTCATTTGTAAAAACAACTCTGTGGGTTAGTCATTGTATGAGGCAATAGAAATTTATTCTATTTAATTTCCATACGAACAGTTCAAGCTTTCTGTTATCCACATTTTCTGATGGAAAAATTAGATGTGAGAAAAGTAAAAAAAAAAAAAAATCCAAGGTTATAGAATAATTAGAGTTCAAACACAGATCATTCTTGCTCCTGTGACTTATTCAGAAGACCAAAATTGGAATCATAGCTCAATATTTACTCCAGAGAAAACCCTGAAAAAACACCATTTATCAAGAGTGTCATGGGATTCTGACAGGGAGTACCTCCCAGGCAACATGGGTTACTCAAACCCTCTGAGATGCAATTCCTTCGAATATTTTTTCCAGAGTAATATTCTTCCTTTAGCTCTTCTCATTTTCAAACTTCAACACACCTTGCTATGTACTTTCTCCCAGAAACTTCTTAAACATTTATGGATCCTTCATTTATGCTCATACTTTTTCTTCATCCTGACCAGACTTTCTCCCTTGCTTCAACTGTACTCTCAGAAGTCTCTGAACTACATGAAGACATTAAACTATTCTTGATGTTTAGTGTCATGATTGTTCTGATACAGCATTCATCACATTTTATTAGAGCTAGTTGTTTACGATTTTATATATTTTACCAGATTTCGAATTACTAACAGTAGCATTTTGTCCTGTTTTTTAACTCCCAGGAGCTACAACAGCAAATGGCAATTAAGAATTTTTTAATTAAATTTGTAGACTGAATAAAAAAGCATATCAATAAAATAATATATATAATTGTATATTAGTTTGAGAATTATTTTTCTAACCAGATCTTTCATCTTGATTAGACTTTTTCAATATCCAAGAGCCAAAAAGATAGTTGAGTATATTTGAAATAATCAGATTTTTAGGTTGCTAATTAAGATAAAAATTGGAGAGACTAAGATAGATATATAATGAGACTGATACTCTGAAAGATATTCTAATGGAATATAAATACTTTTTAACTATTTAGAATCTGGAGGCAAGAAGAATATTGATTTTTCTGCCAAGCAAGCAAAGTTGGATTTTGTATGATAAATGACTGCAGAAACTCATTTATCAAAGGTATTGTGACATGAAAGATGTATAAGATCTGATTTCATATGCTTATCTCAACTTTTTTATAGGTTAAAGAGACATTTATTGAGCATATACAATGTCCTTTGTACCAAGACTATGGAAATGAAAGAATAAAGACATGATTTCTGTTATTCAGTGAACAAGATTGATAAGTCAACAGGACATTGTAATAAAACATCAAACAGTGATAGTCTATGAATTATCTCTGTGTCCTTTGGCAGGCCATGCAATTTACTTGTTTTGATGGCTTCATCTGTAAAACAAGCTAAGTGAATGAAGTACAATTTAGAGATTCTTCTAGCTCTGGTATTTATAAACATTTCTATGAAAGAATAGTCTGATGTCTTTACATCTAAACATGTCTCCAGAAGAGCAAATATTAGTTTTCTAAATATTTCCAGATATGTTATGTAAGTCCACAATTCCAAAACAATGTGTTGAAGCATCCTGCAGAACCACAGAGATAACTCTAAGAGATAGTTCACATTTTTTGAAACAAAAGAAGAGATATTTAATATCTTTTGAAAGCTATATGAACTAGCAGCTTGAGATATTTCACAGTTTGCACATTAGATTCCATTGCATTCCTTTCAACAATGTGAAGCTGGGATTTTAGCAGATGTTGGACTTAGAAGCAAACACCAATATAAAGCAAGAAAATAACTGTGGAACAGAAAATGAGGGTGGTGGTGTCCAACCTGATTCCAGGTTTTAGAGGCAGTACAGTACCCAAAAGTCACTTTTACTAGTAAGTAATTCTGATTATTTAAGAAGGAAACAAAAATGTTTTTTCTATCATTTAACATACATAACATATATATTTTTATTGTTCCAATTTAGGATATAAGTATTTATTAAGTTGTTTGAAACTTTTTAATAAATACATTGAAACTGCTTGGTACTTCTGTTGGCCTAAAACATGCCATGAAAAAATTACTGTGATGCAAAGAGCACAGTGAAATGGGAAAACTTGAAAATATCTAGGGTAAATCATTTCAAATAGGTTTCTCAGTTATAAGCAAAGTGGGTATAACATTGCTGATCAGAGCTATGTTGGAGTCAAACTTTCATTCAATAGATTAAAAATATTTACACTGAGAAAAGACATATATATATATATTTTCCTAGAGTCACATAGCTAGTTAATGATGGGTTGTTCTATCCATGTTGTCTATACTAACGGTACACAGATAGACTAATCATCCTTCTACAATCCTTTTACAAAATACATATTTCTACAAAAAGGTTAAACAGAAAAGAAACAGCAGCTGCTAAATAATTTCCATAATTATGGAAATTAGGTGTGAGCACCATTCTCTTGGTAAATTGCCAATATGTCCAGCTGGTAGAAACAACTGGCCAGCTATGCATGAAGAGGACAGCGTTACTTTTTACATAAGACATAGAAATGATGATTTTATGTAAATAAACAATTTTTTACACATGTATTCTCTTGTCTGATTTCTTTTTCATTTTTTAAAAAATGTCACCTACCCATTGAAGTAAACAGAGAGAATACAGAAATAATGAAAAATGATTACAAGAAATCTGTCATTTAATCACTCCTATACATTGATAATACCTTGAGGTATACCATGTAATACTTATTGCTTCCGATTAATGAACATTTAAAAATTATTGCAATCACAATGGATGTAAAATTGGTTATTAGTCTAATCCTCACCATAGCCAATTTCCGTAAAGTATGTAATCTTTATAAAAAGTATTTTAATTATAGCATGTTGTTCTGATAAGCAGAATTACCATAAATTACTAAGCTTTTCAAAAATAATTGAACATTATACTTTTCTTCAAAAATTTCACTATCATACCTAATTCAGTTAATATGGTGGATACATAGACATATTTAGTTTATTGTCTTCAAAATCTACATGAACCTGACAGTGAAAGAATAAAAAAAGATGTAACCTCAAAATAAAAGAAAGAAAGGGAATGATATAAGCAGTGAAAACAGACAAGAACATTTTGGAAACTGTAAGATGAATGGGTGATTTGTACTTTATGTGGGTTGAACTTCAGTCTTATAGGTAGTGTCTACATATCCCTGAAAAATTTAGAAATATACTTTGTCAATATTCTAAATAAAAGTAACTTTAAATGTGGGATAAAAGGGATCCAAAAGGACAGTAGCGATATACCTTATGAAAAACAGGGGGCTCAGCAAAAGTCTGCCGAAAGAATTTTGAGTCATGATTTTCCTCTTCCACATTTTGTTCTCAGGACACTAACAGCCAAGCTTATAGACCCCTCCCACCAGTAAGAATAGTGGATTACTTGCTCTGATCCAACTCGGTAGCCCCATACAAAACATCCGTAGGTGGTCTCTAAGAAGGTGACATAGATACATCCAGGTCTGCACCTCATACCATGGCATAGACCATCAAATAGGAACACAGAGCTTTCCATAATCATTTCAGTGTTCCCTCAAATATAAACAATCTACAAGTGATTACATTTCTGATAAATGTCAGATAGAATAATAAATATTCCAAAGCAAGTATTATAAAAAGAGATAAGACAAAAAAAAAAACTTCAAATAATGTTAATATCCTCAAAGAGGTAGGTAAAGTTAATATGTGAAGAAAACCAGAACGTTAGGGATCATCATCCCTTTAATAAATGATTTTTTAAAATGTTGCAGACATGTTTAATGAAGGCAGGGATGATATATTTATTATAAGTTGTGAAGGTAAAATTGGGAGTTTTCTAAGCATTATCACAAAAGTAGAAAAATATAGAGAATTGGAAGAAAAAATAAGTAAACTAAAGGTTCTTTTCAGGAGATATCTGAATAAAAGTTGTTCCAGAACAAAGAAAACAAAAAGAATGGCAGGAAAATATCAAAGAAATAATATAAGAACATTTTTCATCATTGTAAAATATAAGGTTTTTAAATAGAAAATAAAAACTGAATGCCAAGCATAAGGAATAAAATGGAATAATAGCACATTTTTGGTGAAACATAAAAATAACAACGTCATGATCTCTAAAAGCTTTCAGAGAGAATAAAAAGTCAAACCACGTAAAAAGAATCACAGAACCAAACTGGGCTCAACTTAAAAGTGGACAAAGAAAACCTTTAAAATGCTAATGGGAATGGATGTCCAACCTCTATTTTTCACCCAGAGAAGTTTATAATCAATTGTAAAGGTTCATTTAAAATTTTCAAGTAATCGTGATGCTATGGTTTAAATGTGTCCCCTCTAAAATTCCCATTTTAGTGTAATCCCTATTGCGGTGGTGTTAGGAAGCAGAGCTTTTTGGGAAGTGACTAAGTTATAAGGGCTCTATATTAGTCTGTTTCCACACTGCTATAAAGAAGTACCCAAGACTGGGTAATTTATAAAGGAAAGAGGTTTAATAGACTCACAGTTCTGCATGGCTGGGGAGGCCTCAGGAAACTTATAATCATAATGGAAAGGGAAGCAAGCACATTCTTCACAAGGTGGCAGGAGGGAGTGAGTGCAAGCAGGGGAAATGCCAGACACTTATAAAACCATCTGATCTCATGAGAACTCACTCATTATCACGAGAGCAGCATGGGGGAAACCACTCCCATAATCCAATCACCTCCAACCAGGTTCCTCCTTTGACACAGGGGGATTACAATTCAAGATGAGATTTGGATGAGGACACAGAGCCAAATCATGCCAGGCACCATACTCATGTATAGATTAGTACCTTGTTAAAGGGCTGGAGGAAACTGGTTTAGGCCCTTTTGCCCTTCTGCCATGTGATGACACAGATTTCCTCCCCCTTGGATGATGCAGGAACATCTCCCCCTTGGAAGAAGAGACACTGGGCCATCACCAGCCAGCACCTTCATTTTGGACTTCTCAGCCTCCAGAATAGGGAGAAATAAATTTTTATTGTTTATAAATGACCCAGTCTGTGGTATTTTGTTATAGCAGCACAAAATGTCTAAGACACGAGAATATTACAAATAAGCCTCTCATGGACTTAATAACATGAAGATGCTTAGAAGATGAATATTACCCAAATAAAGTGGAAACCAAGAAAGAGGATGACATGTTGTATCCATTATGGCTCTTGGTTGCAAATGAAAAAAATGCACTTGAACTGTTTGAATGAGAAAGGTGTTCATTAAAAGACATTGTTTATTCAAATACTTTGGGATGGCTAGATTGTTTGTTGACTTATACGGTACAAGGCTAGGGGTAACAGAGACAGGGACAGATTCTAACCACTTCTGAGAACTTTCTAATGAAAATGTCACTGCTCTTCCTGTCTACAGTGTTGCACTTTCATGCTCCAGACTGAAAATCAGAGGTCCCATGGACTCCAGAAGTCAGTATTTCCACATGCAGCTGCCATACCATATAGCTCCCATGCACTAACTGCCAAATCAGCAGTGGGTGCAACTTATTGGATGAATGTAAGTCACTATGCCCATACCCTAGTGGAGTTTGGAAAATGTAGATTTTTTTCGTTATCCATTGGAAAGGAAGTAATCACAATGTGGAAAATCAAAAGTGAAGAAAAATTTACTTAAACATTGTTGGGGAGCCATAAGTTAAAAATAAAATTGGTTATAACAGTATAACAGTTGTCTACTATGCATGGATTCCACAAAATAGGTGCTATAACGAAGGAAAGAAGCAACGGGATTGTGCAGGTGTGAGACGAATGACAGTCCCTGGAAGAGGACTATGAAGTAGGCGTTTAGCACATAAAGTAAACATTAGCATCAGACAGTGGTGGGAATCAAGAGAGGCATCTCCAAGAAAAATAAATGGCTTTGTTGTATTTTCTGAAATGTTTAAATATATTAAGAGAGGATCTTCAGTTCTGGTGGAAACCTGGACATAAATAAGTGATGTGGCTGTGTATGCAGATTGCTGCAGATGGTCCCTGGAACATCAATCCTCCCTGTCGTCACATCTGCAGAGCATTCCCCACATTGACCCTGGTTTTGGTGTGTGAATTGCTTTGGATAATGAAATATAGCAAAACGTACAAGCAAAGGCTTACAAAGTATGTACTTGAACAATGGAGCTTGCCTTCTTTTGAATCTGTTAACTCTTCTGCCATTTGAAGAAGGCCGGGTTAGCCTGTTAAAGATACATGACATATTTAAAAAGCAGTCCTGAATACTAAACATGTGAATTAGGGAGTTTTGGACATCCCAACCTCAACAGACTGACCAGATGATCAAAATAACATGAGTGACTCATACAAGACCATTAGAATTAGTCATTTAAGCCCAAATTTCTCAACCACAGAAAAACAAAATGGGAAAATGAAATGTGTTTTCACAAGTTAATAAATTTGGGGTAGTTTTTTATACAACAAAAGTAACTGAAAAATAAATGATTGTTTATATGCAAAGACCTCCCATAATAGAAATCCATAATAGCTATCATTGAATATAAAGTTGGAAGGGGAAAAGAGTATTTAATAGAGAAAAGGAAATGCTGGCAAAGACTGGAACTTTTTTAAATGCTATTTTAGGCCTACAGGCCATTTTTTTATTCATTTTGAATTGATTTAATCACATTTACTTGAAATTGATGACAGCCAGAGGAAAAAAGTTTTTCAGATAAGCACAGCAAAAAATTGATGACTGACAAAATTGTAAACAAATTAAATCATTGTTTTTATAAGTAATAAAATTTGGGGGTAATTTTTTAATGCAGCAATACATATCTGAAAGAATAGAATATATGTGTGTAGTTTGAAATCACCTCTTTTAAACGTAAGTTATAGGTAGCTGTGTCAAAATAATAAAGCTTTCTGGATACACTCTGTTTCCTACTGTGCCAATCACTCAGCTTTAAACTTTGTGGCACAAAGTTTAAAAAAAAATAAAGGCTGGGCGCAGTGGCTTATGCCTGTTATTGCAACACTTTGGGAGGTCGAGGCGGGCAGATCATGAGGTCAGGAGTTCGAGACCAGCCTGGCCAATATGGTGAAAGCCGGTCTCTATTAAAAATACACAAATTAGGCTGGGTGCGGTGGCTCATGCCTGTAATCCAAGCACTTTGGGAGGCTGAGGCGGGTGTAACACCTGAGATCAGAAGTTCAAGACCAGCCTGGCCAACGTGGCAAAACCCCATCTCTACTAAAAAAAAAAAAAAAAAAAAAAAAATTACAAAAATTATCTAGGCGTGGTAGCGGGCACCTGTAATCCCAGCTACTCAGAAGACTGAGGCAGGAGAATTGCTTGAACCTGGGAAGCAGAGGTTGCAGTGAGCCCAAGATGTACCACTGTGCTCCAGCCTGGATGACACAACTCCGTCTCAGGGAAAAAAAAAAAAAAAATAGCCGGGTGTGGTGGTGCATGCCTGTAGTCCCAGCTACTCAGGAGGCTGGGGCAGGATCTGATGGGATCTGATGATTTTATAAACGTCTGGCATTTCCCCTGCTTGAAGTGAGAGAAAGAGAGAGAGAGAGAGAGAACTCTAGATGTCTGCACAAGTTACCCCTCACTATTCAGTTAAGCACAGATCAGAACATACACCTGAGGAAACTAACAAAGTCAAGGCAAGAAACATCCAAAAATATTAGAGGTAACAGTGCCCAGAGTTCTCACAGAGCTGGAACATCCATTCCACCTGCCGTAATGGAAAATGTCTTGAACATGAAGCAATGTGTTGAGTACACAGACGAGTTTTATCTTAGCAGTGGGAAATAATCACTCCTAACCTGAACAGTGTTCTGATCGTACCCAATAAATCTTAAGCTAAAGACACAAAAGGACCAAATGTTTCCCAGGTGACTTAACTGTCCCAAAAGCAGAGCTCAGAAATATTTATAGGGATATTAAAATCTCCACACTCCCAAAACATAAATCACAATATCTGGCATCCAGTAAAAAATCACCAGACCTAAAATGAACGTGAAAATATGCCCTATGAGAAAAAAATTCATTTAAAACCAACTAAGAACGGAATTAGCACACATGGAAATCAAATCATTTATTATTATAATTACATTCATTCCATAGGTTCAAAAAGTTAAGTAGAGATACAGAGGATGTAAAAATAACCCAAATATAACTTGAGATATAAAAACTGCAATGTGTGATACAGGGTAAAGGGCAAATTTGATTATAAGGAGAAAAGTTTGATGATAATTAGATAATTTGATGATAACTAGAAAAGATCTTGAAGATACATTATTAAAAACTATTCACACTAAATGTATAGAGGAAAAAAGCAAAGAAAAAAAACCAGTGTCAGTAAGCTATGGGACAATTTCAAGCAGTTTAATGTACATGCAGTTAGAGTGCCTGGATGGTCAGGAGGGGGGTGGTCAGAAAATTATCTGAAGATGTAATGGCAAAAAAATTTCCAAATTTAACAAAACTATACACCCACATATCCAAGAAGCTAAATAAACACAAAGCGGAAGCTGTGTGAACTAAAGAGAATATTTTAAAATCTATCAGGGGTTGGGGAAGAAAGGCATACTGTATACAGAGGTAAAAGGGGCAGGAAGATCACAGATTTCTCACTGAAAACAGAATTGAAGTCAGAAGACAGCAAAGCAACATACTGGAATAGAGGACAAAAAATAACATAGCATTCATAATGGCCCAAACCAATAAGAAAAATAGAGAAGCCAAGAATCAGAAACGCAAACCGTAATGAGGAGAAAAATCAGTCAAATAAAAAAAAGAAAACAAGAAGGGACAGATACGAGGAAACAAACAGACCTGGATATTAAAACAAAACTTGTAACCATGGTTGAGTATTTACAAGAAAACACAAACCTAATGAAAAGAGAAATTAAACATATAAAACCAAAATGGAACAACTAGATATAATAAATAAAATATGTGAATTTAAAAATTGTACTGAAGGAGAATAACAACAGACTTAACACTGTGGGGAAAAAATCATTGATTTTGAACATACAACAATAAAAAAAGAAACAGGCACTATGAGCTTGTGTATGATAGAATGCACTGTAAAACACACAGAAATAGAGTACCAGAAAAAGGGGTGAGGCAGGAACAACATCTGAATAAATAATGGCTGAAAGTTTAGTAAATTTGAATATTATGTATACAAAGATCTTAAAAGCTCAACAAATTTAAGAGAATACCAAAACAAACAAAAGTCAAAAAAGTCAAATCAAATAATTTATAAAGAGACAATGTTAAAAATCTAAAAAAATCTTAAAAGTAACCAGAGAATACTTTGTATGTGCAGAGTAAAAATGACAGGATTTTCTACTAATTTTGTATCAGAATTATGCAATAAAAAGACAATGTGATGATATATTTAAATGGTGAAAGCACAATGAATAGAAACACATTCTAAATTGGATAACCAGTGAAATATTTTTTTAAAAAAGAAAAAAAAGCCTATAAAAACCTTTTCAATCAAACAAAACATTAAGGAATTCATCACCAGCAGACCTGAGCTACAAGAAATTATAAAGAATATTATTTATTTATTTATTTAGTTAGTTAGTTAGTTAGTTAGTTTTATTTTTGAGGCAGAGTCTGGCTCTGTCACCCAGGCTGGAGTGCAATGGCACCATCTTGGCTCACTGCAACCTCTGCCTCCCAGGTTCAAGCGATTCTCCTGCCTCCGTCTCTCAAGTAGCTGAGACTACAGGTGTGGGCCACGACACCCGGCTACTTTCTGTATTTTTAGTAGAGATGGGGTTTTGCCATGTTGGCCAGGCTGGTCTTGAACTCCTGACCTCAAGTGAGCCACCCGCCTCAGCCTCCCAAAGTGCTGGGATTACAGGCATGAGCCACCTCACCCAGCCAAGAATATTCATGAGGCAGAAGGAAAAGGATGCCAGTTTGAAATCTGGATCTGCGGTAAGGAATGAAAGAGGGGAATGTTAAATATGTGAGTAAAGAAAGCATTTTTCCTCATTTCAAAAATTTCAAAAGTAAAATAATTTGTTAAAAGTAAAAATATAACAATATATTGGATATTTATCACATTATGTAGAAGAAAAAATATGATTATATTGCACTGATAACAGAAGGGGAAGTGGAAGTATACTGTTGAACATATTTTATGTGAAATTCCATAATAATATTTGTATGGATGATGTAAGATGTGCAACAAACATAGCATAATTCCTAGAGTGACTATAAAAAAATAAGATGGTATAACTAATCAGCCAATAAAGAAGAAAAGGGAAGAAATAACACACGGGTAAGCAGAAAACAGCAAGATAGTAGACTTACATCCAGCCATACTGAAGGTTACAGTACTGTGAAAACACCAATTAAAAGGCAGGGATTTTCAGACTATTTTAAAAGCCAATATCAGCAATATTGTTACCAGGAGGGGCGAAGGGAATCCTCAGTTACTGTCTAACTTGAGAGAATCACTTCTGCCAAGAGACAATTAGTAATGTAAAGAAAAGGCTTATTAAAGAGATAAGAGTAGCTACAAGAGGGAAATGGAAAACTCTGGGCTCATCCAAGTGAAAAATGGCAGTATCAGTGGTTATTTAAAGAGACAGTCCACTCTGAAAGATGAGAGACAGCGGGTTGCTGGAGAGAGTGAGCCAGCACCAGTCAGTGCTGGAGGACTCTATGAGAATCTTACATGACTATTCATGAAGAGACGTGAGAGGGTGTCATTTGCAATCATGTTTTAGGCTGTCCCCTTGGGCACGTATGCTCCGTGGTTATACACATTGACACATACATCACATGTCTCAAGCATTTAAAATTTCCACCCAAGGGTGTTTTTTTTTTTGTTGTTGTTGTTTTTTTTTGAGACAGAGTCTTGTTCTGTCACCCAGAATGGAGTGCAGTGGCGCGATCTCGGCTCACTGAAACCTCCACCTCCCAGGTTCAAGCGATTCTCCTGCCCCAGCCTCCTGAGTAGCTGGGAGTACAAGTGCACTCTACCACGCCCAGCTAATTTTTGTATTTATGGTAGAGATGACATTTCACCATGTTGGCCAGGATGGTCTCAATCTCTTGACCTCGAGCCGCCCGCCGCAGCCTCCCAAAGTAAGTGTGATTACAGGCGTGAGCCGCCGCGCCCAGCTGTGTTTTTTTACTATTATAATGAGCAAAAGGCTACTCCAGGGTTAATTATTGGAGAAGTATGCATGTTCATCAGTAGCAAAAGTCGGTACCATGATGATCTTGGCCTGGGGCCTGATTGGTAAGTCCCCTTTAGGGCCAGAGGAGCCCAACCACAAGGCCAGAAGTAGACAGTGTAGCCTTTGTCCTGGGGCAGCACTGAAGACCACTGGGCAGAAGAAGCCACAGACAGTGTAGCCATTGCCTTGGGGAGCACTGAGGACCAGTGGGGAGCATCTCCAGGGCTTCCTTTCCAGGGGCTCCCTCACCTGCTCATTTCTGGCTATCTGCCTACACTAACAATATGATGTCCATAAAAAAACAACAACAAGTCTACTTTATTTAAAGATATAGCTGAAATGTAAAAGATGGAAAATACAAACTAACAGATACAAACACTAAACATAAGAAAAGAGAAGTGCTTATATCAATATTAAAGAGGTAAACTTCAGAACAAAGAATATCAATGAAGATAAATAGAAAGTTTGTAATGATAGATGAGTTGCCTCATCAATAAGAGTTTTAAAAGCTAGACGTTCAGGCACACCATAACAGCTACAAAACTCATGTCACACAACCAGCTAGAACTGAGAAGAGAAATAGCGAACCTAAAATTAGAGCTGGTATCAACAATGCTTTCCTAGTAACTGATACAATGCATAAAAATAAAATAAAATAAATATATATGACTTGAAAAGCACTATTAACCAATTTGACTTAATTGATACCTCTAGACCATTCCATCACCAACAGCAGAATAAATTTTATTGTCAAATGAAACTAGAGTAGTAAAGATAGGCCATTTTAGATCGAGTGTGGTTGCTCATGCCTGTAACCTCAGCACTCTGGGAGGCCAAGGCACGTGGATCACTTGAGCTCAGGAGTTTGGGACCAGCCTGGGCAACATGGTGAAAACCCATCTCTACAAAAAAATACAAAAATTAGCTGGACGTGGTGGTGCACACCTGTGGTCCCAGCTACTTGGTAGGCTGATGTGAGAGGATGGCTTGAGCCCAGGAGACAGAGGTTGCAGTGAGCCGAGACTGTGCCACTGCACTTTAGCCTGAGTGACAGAGTGAAACCTTGTCTCAAAAAAAAAAAAAAAAAAAATTGGGCATTGACGAGGCAGAAAAAGTGTCTCAAAAAATTGAAAATAATTAAAAACATATGTAGTTTATTTTAGGGTCTCGAAACTAGAAATCAATAACAAAATTACATCTATAAAATTCCCAATTATTTGAAAAATTAAAAGCATTTTTCAAAACTCGGCATGGTACACTTATATTTGTCCATTTAATTGTATGTAAATTTTGGCTTAAAATTTTTAAAATGTAAATAAATGCTCACTTCTATTTAATAATTTGAATGTTAAACTTTTCAGAGGAGAGTGTCAAAATTTGCAATTTACCTTGAAATGCATCAAAAATAAGTTAGATTAATGGAAGGATGGGGGAGAGATAGAGGAATAGATATGTGATTTTTTTTTTTAAAAATGATGGTACAATCTAGGTGGTAGAATACAGGTACTCAACTTTAAATTATTTAAACATTGTTTTATGTTTGACTATTAATTATGAAAAGACAAAACTGACAGCAGAAAGTTTTTTGGACAAAATGGAGCAACTGGCATTCATATATTAATACAATGGTAGTGGAAATGTAAGGCAGTTCTAACACTTTGGAAAAGTGTCTTGCAATTTCCTATACAGTTAGTAAATACCATATGATTTAAAGTATATGGGAAGATATATAGGTTGTATGCAAATCCTACACCATTTTACATAAGACACTTGAGCATCTGTGAATTTGGTATCTTCAGGGGTCCTGGAACCAATTACCCACTGATACTGAGCAACCATTAGACTGTATTATTCCATTTATGTGGAAACCTAGAGAATATATAATTACAGCAGATGATTAGTTGCTTGGGGCCGGAGTTGGTAGAAATTGGGAAGAGGCAAGATAAATTTTGGGGATGAAGATGATGTTTTATATATCTTAATTAAGGTGGTGGTCATATGAGTTTACAGATTTGTTTAAATTCAATGAATGTATGTAACTTTAAGATATGTGACTTGTTTGATCCAAATTATAATCCAATAAAATAACTAAAGCACAATAAGGAAAACACAGTTTTCTGGAGCTTTCTGATACTTTTCACCTGAAATTTAACTCCAGAGGGAAAGTGTTGTAGTTAATAAGACTTTCGTTTGGTCACAGTGTACTTCACAGTTATTCATAGAATGATGGGATTTTGTGATTGTAAACAGTTTAATAGATGGTAGACTTTGTAGATACTGGGTAGCTAATGTTTCTATATTTATAAATTCATCAAGGTAATTCATCAAGATAACTGTTGCGTTCTGGCTGTTAAGCCTTTTTCTCATTTCCTTGTCTATAATTGAGACGTGCTCTTTTGTTCCATTGCTACTGAAGAATTTGTTTTTTTTGTTTTTGGTGAAAAACGTAAGTATTCAGAAGACTGCTTTAATTTGGGAGTTGATGTTTAAAAACCTATGATCACTGAGAGGAGATGCACTAAAGTATCTGTGTGAACAGGCTGAAGTTGAGCACTTGGAGAAAAACACAACACTGATGTTTAGTATTTAATATTTGACTGATACTTGCGTGTGCACATGCGTGCACATTTGTATGCATGTATGTATGATGTGTGTGAACGTGTGTACATTCACATGCTTACTGCAGAAGTGTATTTGGACTACAATGTGAGTTAAGTTGGTTTTAGTATTGTGTTAGCTTCATATTGTCTCCAACAAAAGAACTCTTAAATACACTGACACAGAGAATATACCAAGGCTGTGTAACACTATTTCTGCAACATTCTAGTGCTTGTTATAGAAAAAGAAGGTAAAGTGGCTTGTTCATGATATTTTGCTTTTCACCTAACGTATGACATTTTATATACTTTCTCTCAATAATTCTTTGCTCTACCATTGCAGAGTGAAAACCACTATCAAGTTCAAAGCACACACAGTCATTAAATAAAAGAAAAAGAGTGCACATTTATAGTTAATCCCTGGTGTGAGTATATTTTTTCCAAGTTTAATTAGTGCTGTTTGTTCTCATAACTTGACTACAACAACAAAAATATTTGGCAATAGCAATCTTTCACAAAGATGTGAAAGTAATCAGAAAGCCTATAGTAGCGAGGAGAAGAGTCAGGCATTCTTGCTTTCTAAATAAATGCTAGGTCTGCCCATAGGTAAGGTTGTTGTGGCCATGAAGATTACTAAGCATGTTAGCCCCAGCACACTTCTTTATTGTCCTCTGGCTGGTAGCTTTTTCAGAAGAAATCCAGTAAAAATGTGTAATTAGCCTATTCACAAGTCGTGGTACTCAAGAGATCACAGTCTGCACAAACTGGACTAGCCTCTCAGAAAACAGGAATTTTGCAGGCTGCTTTAAACAGCTCTTTACATCTCCCCATGCTATAAATTCTTTATGGGCAAGAGAATGTTTTGTTATGCTTTGAATCTGTATACCCAGCATAGTCCCTGAGATAGGGTAGGCACAGGCATATCTTTTCAATTAAACTAAGCAACATATTTACTTCAAGTATGTAAAGACCAATGCCCTATCATAAAGCGTAACTAATAGACTTAGCAAGAAAAAATCAGAACCTTCCATTATTTAAGACAATACATTTTTGTACACAGTGATGGCCCCACTTGTTTTTTCCTAGAGAAGAATCATAATAAGACGGTAAGTATTATAATTTTTCTGTAGCCATTCATATTTCTGGGCCTTTACCATGAGTTAAATATTGTGCTAAAGATACCTACATATTCTATGTAATTTAAGTTTGACTTGAATCCAATTGATTGCAGAAACTCTCAATATCTCCATTTTTAAATTGAAGAATTGGGAACTCGGAAAAGTTTAATAGCTGTGCAAAGACACAGAGCAAGTATCTACTAAGACAGGATTGGAAATCAAGAAGTTAGATACTAGAGTCCATAGTCCTAAGTCCTAGATACTAGAGTCCATAGTCCTAAGTCCTTTACTGTCCCACTAAACTGATTTATTCTCCCTGCTGGCAATGGAAACATACTCAACAGAAAATAGTATCCAGCATTCCTGATCTAACTTTTCCCATCAGTATTCAACTTTACTTTTTTTTAACTTCAATTCTAAGTTCAGGGGTACAAGTGAAAGTTTGTTACATAGGTAAACTTGTGTCATGGGGGTTTGTTGTACAGAATATTTCATCACCCATGTATTCAGCCTAGTACCCATTAGATATTTTTCCTCATCTTCTCCCTCGTCCCACTCCCCACCCTCTGAAAGGCCACAGTGTGTGTTGTTCCCCTCTATGTGTCCATGTGTTCTCATCATTTAGCTCCCACTTACACAGGAGAACATGTGGTATTTGGTTTTCTGTTCCTGCATTAGTTTGCTAGGGATAATGGCCTCTAGGGAAACCTACATTTATTTTAAATGCTTGAAAATCATTTATTCATTCATTCGCTCATTCATCAGTTATCACACTTATTCTATATATCATGTATTGTGCTCAAAGTTAGGAATACAAAGAAAACCAATAATTATTTATTATACGTTGGTGCAAAGGTAATTGTGATGTTACTTTTCCTGGCAAAAACCGCAATTACTTTTGCATTGGCCTGATAATATGCCTTGTTCTGTAGGCGTTCACTCTCTAGTCAGAGAGGTAGTTTGGTAAACAAGACATTTTACAGCACTCTGAAAGAAGGAAAACCTATAAGTCAACTCTACCTCTGCTGTCAGTGAAAATATTCCTACAACCATTACCAGAGGGGAAAGAATATTCTAGGCTGAGGGCTAGCATACGTTATGCAAGATCATTAATAGTTCTGGGGTGCCTGGCTATAAGGAGAAGGTGTGTGTGTTTGAAGCATTGAGTGGAAGCTTCAGTGGGAGATAAGAATAGAAATGATGAGTCATAAGATGTAATCAGAACACAAGTTTGTTTTTTTTTTGTTTTTTTTTTTGTTTTTTTTTTGTCATTGTCTGTTTGTAGCAGCTATTTTAGTGCCAGGGATATATGGCCTCAAACACAAAATACTAATCTTTTAACTTACTTTTTAACTGATTGACATGAAAAGCAAGCATTCTTACCCCATCATGAGTTCTCACACCATTTCTAACCTCAAGAGATGACAATAAGACTGGAATACAAGGCAAGGATGTCATATTCCATGGTATCATACTCATTTCATATTTTGACATAGCTGCTCAAGACATACTATGGAATGTGTAATATTATTGATGACCGGTGCCACTTTAGCCCTATCTTCTAGGAGCTCAAAACTCTGTCTTTGGTGCAGCCACAATGCAATTCTCACCCGGCAGTAAAGTACTCTGTGTTCTGAATGAAATCTCTAAGTCTGTTTTATGTCCTTCCAAGTCTTGCAAGTTTACGGAGCTTACACACTACTCTCCTTGCAATGAAGT
This sequence comes from Pan troglodytes, assembly GCF_028858775.2. Lineage (NCBI taxonomy): Eukaryota > Metazoa > Chordata > Mammalia > Primates > Hominidae > Pan > Pan troglodytes. The sequence goes on from NC_072410.2 coordinate 109,367,941, forward strand.
GTGGATCTTGCTGTTCTAGCATGGAGTGTGTGAGATCATTCACAGGAGCGGTAACCAGTGCTGTTCAGAGAACATCTACTATAATGAGCATTTATGGAAAATTAAGATATTAAATACAGATTCTCCAAAGAATGCCGCCATGTTAAATCAACTTTTAAATAAATCACCTAAAGTTCGTCTCAGACTCAAACCAATTAAACACAAGAAAAATGTGTTTGAATATTAGAATGGAATAAAAATGGCGTAAAAATATAAGTAGATATAATTTGTGTAGTTATTAATAGAGATAAGCTAAAATAGGACTGTGATCTGAAAAGACAGTTAGTGTAAATAGCATGGGTTTTGAAGTCTAATAAATCTGTTTTATTTAATGGGTTCACCCTTATGTAAGTAACCACTGGTAATTAATTTAACTTCACTCAGTCATAGTGTTTCCATATAATAGAGCAAAAATGTAAATAATATAAGCAATCTTATTTTGAGTATGGACTGAAAGATATTTCTAAAACACGGTGTTTGTTACATAAAAGTTCAATGACTACTAGCTGTTATTATAATATTTATTAACCTTACATATAGTACTACATATTTCTGACATTAAAAAATAGAAGATTTTAAATATGAGATATTTGATTTCTAACCTTAGTACAACCACTTAATGTAAATGTATATGAAAATACTCAACAGACCATAAAGCTTTTTTACAACTAAATATATATGATAAAACGTTATAAACAGTCATTTGCTCATTTGATCAATATTTATTTAATACCCATCATGTGCCAGACACTTTTTTAAGATTCTAAGGAAAAATCAGTAAACAAGCAAATCAACTCCTGCCACACAAGGCATAATATCTAATGGGAAGATAAAATATAAATATAACTGAAATAGAATGTTAACTAATGACAAGTTCTAGGAAAAATTTATTTGTATAAGAAGAGCAGAGATCTGAGGGATAAACAGAAGCCAGTTGTGCCAAAAGCTGAAGAACATTCTAGGGCAAGCAACTGAAAAGGTTGAGCTGAGTCTGAGGAAGAGCCATGGGTCCAGAGAGTGATCCTAGTGAAGAAGTGAACACCATAGGCAGTGACGTGGCAGGGATGGAGAGATGTTGGTCAAAAGATAAAAACTTCCAGTTACAAGATGAACATGTTCTGGGAATCTAATGCACAGCATGATGACTGTCACTAATTATATTCTATTGTATACTTGAAATTTGCTAAGAGAATAGGTTTTAAGTGTTCTCACCATACACACAACAAGTGCGTGCACACATACACACACACTTGTAACTATGTGAAGTAAAGCATATGTTAATCAGCTTGATTGTGGAATTATTTCACAAGAAAATACTTGTATCAAAACAGCACATTGTGTATCTTAAATATGTACAATTTTTTCTTGTTAATTATACCTCAATAAAGCTTAAAAAAACTGTCAACCATACTTTTTTTTTTCCAAATTGTTGCATCATGGAATTCACTCTACTTTCTTTGTGCTAGTGCCAGTAAGGAGGTAGACAAAGGATGGCGCAAAATATCAATAGGATCCCATGTATATGAAAAGAATCAGGGATGGAATACAGATTTTTTTTCTCCCTCAACAACTATGTGATAATAAAGAAAACAAAAATAGCAATATTTCAATGTATAATGGCAGAAAAATATCATGAATTGGATAGAGGCATGAATCTTCAGAACTTGGAGGCATAAAGAATTCTATATATTATATGTAATAAATAGAAATAAGTTCACATATTTTAGGAAAGCTTCAGAATACAAAATATGGAGATGTTAGAAACTGCCAGAGAGGAAAGATATTTCACACTGTCTGTTGTCTACCTCCTTACTGGCACTAGCACAAAGAAAGTAGAGTGAATTTCATAATGCAATGATTTGGAAAAAAAATATGGTTGCCAGTTTTTTTCCAGATTGTTATTTATTTTTCTCCAGATTAATCATACACAAAAATGCTATTAGACTGACAAATTTTACAAAAGCCAAAATAGAATCCATGAAACCTTTAAGAGTAGTAAATTAAAGTTGTTGAGAAGCAAATCTAAAAAAACACAAAAAGAAATATCATCACAATTCAGAATTGGGATACAAATATACAATGAATATATGAAGAGATTGTAAATCTCAATAGTAATCAAGAAGAGTATGATGAAAGTAAAATTGAGATACTTCTGTTAAACAAAATTATGGGAGGCCATTGTTTTGGACTGAGGTCTTGCACCAGACCCCAGCAGACCAGACTAAACCAAAATGGAGTTACTCATGTCAAGTGCCACATAATTTAACTGAATCCTAAAGGAAGCAGGTAACTCCCCAGACCAGTGTTTTTCTGAAAATCAAAGATTCGCAGCAATCAATCAGAAAGATCCCAATCTACCCGATTCAGCATAGTAAGAAATTTCCCTCTGCTTTAAATCTTACAAGAAAAGTAAACTGTAGTAACTTGATGTTAATATATCCACTTTTTTTACTGTTCTTTTTCCTTATTCCCACCTTCCAAAATCCAACTATTCTGTCATGCTGGGCAAAGCACTTATTCTATTTATTAGAATGAGGTGTTACCTGCTTCCAGAATAGCAAATAAAAGCCAATGAGATGTTTAAACTAAATTTGTTGTAATTTTGTCTTCTGAAAATGTCTGGCAACTTATGAAGGGACTCCAAGGAGACCCCGAGGCCCCCTGGGGAATGCAGGTGAGGCACTGCTGACAGCCTTTTTGGGGATTCCTCCCCAAATCTTGAGGGTTGTGAAATCTTCTTGAGTTCAAATTCTGCTCTCTTTGCCTTGAGCCCCCTGATATTTTTGGCTTTTGAATCCACCACTTATTTGTGCTGTGAGAGAGTGTATGGTTTTGTTGTACCAAGAGCACATGACTTTTTGGGGGTTTGCATGGTGATTGATGAGTCACTGACAGTCACTGGAGTATTAAAGGTGATGGATAGCGGTTCCATTAAGTGGCTATGAAGGCATGAGATGTGTGAATCCAGATTTCAGAAATTTAACAAAATTTGACTTTTCTCCTTTTCTTGTTTTTGTTTTGCATGTTTACATAGGGGGAACTTATTGGCTAAGTTGGTCAAAGGCAATCTTCGAGCCAAGACATAACTTGAGTGGTGGACATGAGTCAGGCACATAAAAGCTGTTAAACCACTAGTCAACTAAAAATAAGACTCCCATGTTAAGATAAGCACAATGAGAACACATGGACACAGGAAGGGGAACATCATACTCTGGGGACTGTTGTGGGGTGGGGGGAGGCGGGAGGGATAGCATTGGGAGATACACCTAATGCTAGATGACGAGTTAGTGGGTGCAGTGCACCGGCATGTCACATGTACACATATGTAACTAACCTGCACATTGTGCACATGTACCCTAAAACTTAAAGTATAATAATAAAATAAAATAAAATAAAAGATAAGCTGGGTCATGAAACTGGAAAGGTGACACCAGGTCACCTACAGGTCTCAAGAAAATTTCTGTTCAATAAAAAAACACTGTAAAAGCATTACAGGACCCAACACTGTGGTGTTTTCTTTTTAGTCTTTTATTTTGGCTCTAAGAGACCCAAGATTCAACGTAAAAATAAAATTCTTAATATGTAAAGAACTGAGTACTCCAACTTCTGGCTACACCTACCCTTTACATGTGTTAAGTATTAGGCCCAAGAAGCTGCAAACACTTACAAAAATGGCAAAATCTTACCAGAGAAAATTTAGAATTACAAAGGCTATTATGTAGGACATTCCAAATGATCAAGACTGTTCATCTAAGGCATGTGTTTTAAAATAAGGACTCTTAAATTAGGTCCACCCAGGGGTACCTATTTTAATTGCTGTACGAAAGCTTTTAAAAAGGTTTCAAAAAAATTTTGCCTCTTCAAAACATTTCTTACAAAAGGTAAATGAAAAGATAAACGAATTAATTGATAAGAAAAACGGAATCTGCAAACCTTTTCAATTAGTTACCATTCCACCCAAATGGGAAAAAGAAAGCTAGAGAAAGTGTTTATAAAAGCTAGACCCTTAGGCAAACACAGTTTTCTTCTTTAACCACATTCACACCCTAGTTCAGAGCTATCTATGCTGAATTCAGGCATAGAAAATACCTTTCCCATTTATTAATAGGCTCTTCTTTAAACTCAGTAATCCAGTTGAGAAACTGAAGCTCAATTTAAAAGCAAAAAGTCACAGACTACAATGAATAAACTAGCTAACAATCACTTAGGGTAATACTCAGGAAGGTTAATCAAGAACTAGGCAATGGTACCTCGACTCAATTTCCTTTTGGAGTGGATAAAGTTGTCATGGGTAAAGAAGAGAGATATCCTTAGGGTAAATAAATTTCCTGGAAAGATGAATGGCTCCAAAAGATACAGGAGGGTTTGTGGGAAAGTTTGGGTGTGATGGTTAGTGTTTCACGAAAATTTTCATGAGCAACTCAAGCATAATTATTAAAAACAAGTAAATTAGATGAGTGTAAATGGGATAAAGCTTTATAAATGAACCTTTCATGGTTTCAAAAATATTTTTTGGTAACTTAAAGTTTTAAATTTATATTATGTTAAGTAACAGATATTCATTAAATGTCCGAGTGATTTCTAAGTAGGTTAAAATGCTGAAATCTTAATTGCTAAACATACATTTAAGTTTATATATTTAGGCATCTTGTGTTTATGCAGTGTAGATAAGTTAAATATATTTGGATCTGTTAATAAACATGAAAAATTGTATTAGCATATATTTCTATAAATTATTATTATATTACCAAGGCTTTGACTGGGATGTCATATTTGAGAATGTGAATAGGACACCTGGCTTCAAGGGTTCCCAGCCTTACAGCGAATACAAAAATTTCACTTATTGGCAGGCCCAAGAACCCCAGGATATTACAGAAACTTCAAAAAGAGAAGAATTCATTCTAATATATAGGTACTACAGGCAAAGTCTGAAGTCTGCTGTGGTTTGGCTTTCTAACCTTGAGAAACTTTTAAAATTCTAATCAGGGATTACTTATACAAAATTCCAGCAAAGCAAACTTCAAAACAGCCTATGTGGTCAATCACTATTCTGTCTGCACTTACTTAAATAATCAGGACAAGCTTGATGAGATTAAACTTATTTTTCAAACAATCAGTCTTACTGATTGTCTTAGATTTGAGTAGAAATGAGGATGACTAGAAAAAGAAAAATGATGTTTCAGAAGAAAACTATAGTATACCTGTTATTAGATTTTAACTCTATTCATTGTTTTTAAATTTTTATTATCTACCTGTAGACTGGACTGGATCCTGAATTCTTCCAGGTTTCTCCAATCCATTTTTTTTGTTTGTTTGTTTTACTTTCATGACTTGGAATCACAAGGAACAGGAATTGTTTTGTCCTTGAAACTTTATAAGCTAGAGATGGATAAGTCAATGTAAATTTCAAAGGACAACCCTTGTACCTGATGTGTGAGCCACTCATAGAATTCACAGAAATATCCAATGTTATAACCAGAGACATTCAAATTGCAAAGGCAAGAAGTTGATGATGTCATTTTGTGGGCAGCTTTTCCCAAGTCATTGGAACAAGACTCTCCATCATAATGAGATTCTAACTATTCTCAATCTTTTCTTTGCTTATGCATTACCTCTTTCACTTGTCAGAATAACCCTGTAGTTAGAATTTCAAAATCCCTAGCTTCATTGGGAAACTTGACCAATGGCAAATGAAGGGTAAGTATGGGCTAAGAATTCTAATGGTAACTTCATCACTCCATAATCCGTCAGAAGCAGAATATTGGTTCACTCTCCTTAACCTACAACATAAGTTAAGAATAATATTGCCAGGAAGCATTAACCCTTCCGGATGAGCATTATTTTTTAGGTACCTTTTCCCATGGCTTGGAGTAGGTACAAATGAGTCAAGGATTAGAAATGTATTTCTCACAATAGCCTCTATAGAAAACTCTACTACAACAGCTATAGTTGCACAACAGACTCTTCTAAATTCTCTTGTTAGAATTGTACTAGATAAGAGAATTGCTCTCAATTACCTGCTGGCTGAACAGGGAAGGGGTGTGAGGTGGCTAACACTTCTTAATTCACATATATAAGTATGTTGGGCATTGTAGAAACTCAGTTGCAAAAAATTAATCAATAAGCTACTTGGCTAATATGGGTAGATTTCTAATCTGGTTTATTCTTTGATCTATTAAATTTTAGTTGATTTGTTTTATGGGAACCCTGGCTAGTGTGCATTCTCCAAGCTCTGTATTAGTCTTCTGATAATCGTAATAGTAGTCTCTGTTATTCTGTATTCTCTCAAAAGTTTTAAATGTCTGCATGCAGCCATTCTTTGAACATCAAATGGTCTTTCTTTGGATAGATCAACAAAAATTCAAAGCGACATATAACAAGGACACTGTGACCTATGAATGATATGTTGAGGCTAAAAACCAAGAATGGTGGTAACTGAGAGTAGTGATAATATATTAAGTTTTTGTCACACTGGCACTTAGGTGACGGCCTGACTAAACAGGGGGAAATGTTAAATAAAAATATGAGAGGCCATTGTTTTGGAATGAGTTTATATAATAGGCCCCAGCAAATCAGACCAAACCAAAATGGAGTTACTCATGCTACGTGCCACATAATCAACTTGAAAATTTAAAGAAACAGGTAAATAATCAAATAGATCAGGTTTATTTTCTGAAAACAGATTCATGGCAATCGATCAGAAAGAGCCAGTGTACCTGAGTCAGTATAATACAAATTTTCCCTCTGTTTTAACAATTATTAGTAAACTATAATAGCCTGATATAAATGAATCCATTTTATTTATTGTTCTTTTCCCTTATTCTCACCTTATAAAAACCAAATGTTTGATCACACGCAGCAGAACATTTATTCTATTTTTAAGCATGACGTATTACCTGATTTTAGAATTGCAAATAAAAGCCAATTAGTTCTTTAAACTAAATTAGTTGTAATTTTGTCTTTTGACACCTCTTTATAATCATCAAATTAATACCTATGATGTGACAAGATAGACTGTCAAATCTGGCAATTCCAATTTTTACGGAAAATAAGATACTAGAGCAAGTCAGCTCTGGGACTGTCATAAAGGCTCTCATTTACATGAAAAAAAGACAAGAACTGTTTCCTAACTATTATATGCAAATCTCTGTTTCTTACTGCGATTAACATTTTGAATATTCTAGTTTTTGTTCAGCAACTTGAATTGAAACTGTAACTGTTTATTAAGAAATACATATATGTTAACTTAAACTATTTACTTGAGGAATTTTCCCATTTGTTTAACTTTGTGCTTTCAGCTAATTGGGCCCATATATTTGCTGATTCAGAAGAATAAATTTTCCTCTTTCACTAATAAGAAAATTGGCTCAGCATGTTATAATTGTCTTCACTTTTCAAATTTGCCTGGTTTTAGATTATCATAATATCTTGCTCCTGGGTTACCCTAGTAACTAATCCTCTCCAAATCCCTTTCATTTATCTAATTATCTACATCTTCATCTCTGTCAAAGCAAAGTTTCTATTTACCAGGTGACCCATGTGCTGCTCAATTTTGTTAATTACTTAAAAAATAAGTAAAATAATCACTCTTTGTTGTCTTCGTTAACATTGAATAGATGCATTTGCCAAGTTAAATGGATTTTTTTTATAGTTGAGGTGAACTTCAGAGTCCCACTTTCTCATTCCACCTATAGAGAATTGAATTTAATTTATAAACTCACTCATTCATCAAAAAGTTATTAAACCAGTGTATCTATTATAATGCTGTCTATGCTGGGCATTACGATGAATAAGATGTGGTCCAAGTTATATGTAGATGAGTGGGTGTCTGGGGTATGTACAAACAATGAATAATAATGCATAGTGTACTAGTCAGTTTTTACACTGATACAAAGAGCTACCTGAGACTGGGTAATTTATACTAAAATAAAAAAGGTTTAGTTGAGTCACAGTTCCCCATGGCTGGGGAGGCCTCAGGAAACTTACAATAGTGGCAGAAGGTGAAGGCTAAGTATGGCGGCAGGACAGGGTTGGGGGGGGAACTGCCACACACTTTTAAACCATCAGATCTGATGAGAACTCACTATCACAAGAACAGCATGGGGGGAACTGCCCCCATGATCCAATCACCTTCCTCCAGATTCCTCCTCCAACATGTGGGGATGACAATTCAAGATGAGATTTGGGTGGGGTCACAGAGCCAAACCATATCACACAGATTGCCATAAAATTACATGGCATGAACTAGGCTGTATCTGATTGTGCCTTTCTGTAAAGGCACAAAAACACTGCTAAGCAATTCTAACGCAGGGATTTTAGCAAGATTCATGGAGATGTATGGCATCTGTCGTAGGTGTTCAAAAATGCCTAGAAATTAGGAAGTTAGATGAGAGAAAGGTTCAAATATGCCATCCAAAGAAATTCTGTGTGTGTTTTCTTCAACACGAAGATATATGGGATTCCAGGGAGTTTACTGGGACTAGGAAACGGGTGTGGTAAGAGATGAGAATAAAAGGATAAAATACAGAGACAAAAAGAGTTGAGTAGCACAGCCTTAGAAGGCGTTGAGTGCAATGCTCAGGATTATTATTATTATTTCATATATGAGTAAATTAAAGAAGTGGAGCAGGATATTTTAGATATTATACCGTCCCAGCTGTTCCAGAAACGGCAAAAGGCTAAGACTTTTTATCTCCACTCTGATGGATTTCTCACTGTTCCACAGAAGAACAATTAGGTTTTGCTAGAAGTCAGAAAGACAGACCATAATTAACATTTCTAAGTGGGCACAATTACTTTTTATAAATTCTGGTCTTCGAATCTTATGTACTTTAATTTTGGACACTTTCCAACCACTAGGGCTTGAATTGAGCTGGATACATTTCTGGGGTTTGAGGAAAGAGCCTATTACTCTACCTGATTGATGGAGGAAATAAACAGAAGGCAATTTGTTCATTCCTTGGAGAGCCAGAGAGTGGCCCCCATAATGTGCAATTTAAGATGAGGGAGATGTCAGCAACAAGATAGTGGATGGTGAGAGCCAACAACTTTCCCAATGGCAGGAGGGAAATTGTAAAATCACTTACTGCTTATTTGCTGTGGAACCAGGCAAGCCATTTTCTCTTCTGCCTTTTGCGTACGTTTCCTTTTTAAATAAGATCAAATTACACATATTCATAACTGTCCTATGCATGTTTTTCCTTTTGGGCTAATCTTTCTTTATTTAATAAAGGACATACCATGACTTTTTAAATCTATCCCAAACTAGATTATGAACTATTTTTTGTATCACATTGATGGACTATTTTAGAGAATATAATTGACTAACATTTGTTAATCATTAATAATTTGTAAGGCACTTTCTAAGCTACTAAATGAATTAAATAATTTAATTATAACAATTCACTGAAATTCTTACTACTAATATAAACATTTTGCAGATGAGAACATATACGACCAGAAAGATACATAGACAGATTAATTTTCCCGAGGTAACAACGACAGCAGGAGTGTTCTGTGTCTTGAGTGTGTGCACTTAACCACTAAATTTCGCTGATTTTTATAAGGTTAGAACCCAAAGATCTAACCTTATAAAACCTAACCTTATCTAACCTTTTACTCTTCAGAAAAGCTAATCAAAGAAATACATTTTAGTGTCTGCAATTTTTAGACGATAACAAAATTTGTTGGTAGCAGAGCCAGAAATGAATCCTGGTTTCTTACTCCTGAGCCAATGACTATTTATTCCACATGATGTTACTGTTTCCCTAGTAGATGCATAGACACACACACACACACACACACACACACACACACATTTACATTGACTGGAAATATATCCCAGGCATGAAGCTGGAGAAAACAACTTATTTTTATTTAAGGGAAGTAGTATTATGTGATAATTAACAGGAGTATTTTGAAAACAAGAAGACAAACAGGATATATAAAATCTGGGGGAAATGGCATTATGGTTGCAGAAAATGTAACAGAAAATGCCAGATCTGTTCATGGGACTTATGAGTGCTCTCACACAAATGCACATATATGCATATAAACATGCACCACTCACGTGTAAGCATATATGTAAATATTTTTAAAAATTTAATTAGTTATATTCTCTCTCATTGGAATTTAGAAATATATGTGTATGTGTGTTTTTGTGTATATGTGTATGTATTCATATATGCATACACAAACATATATTTCATACACACACACACACACACACACACACACATATATTTATGATGGTGGCAACAGGTTTACTGAGGAAAACATTCTCCTTAGAAACGATGATACCTAAGGCAGCACCATGAAGCCAGAAAGAACAGGGAGTTTTGCAATCAGAAGAACACAGATGCAAGTCCTGATTATTTAATTATATGACCTTATGAAGGCCATCCAGTCACTAAAACTGTTTTCCTCAATTTTAAAATAAAGAAATTAATCTCTACTTCATTGGGCTGGATTTCACTGAAAACTACACAAAGAGATACATACCCTGGAACAGGAAATATATATATATAAATATAATTTATTTTTTATATCTAAATAAATATAAATATCCTAATAAATATAAATATATCTAAAAATAAATATAAATACATATATTAGGTTCTCTCTCTCTTTATATAAACGTGTGTGTGGATACATACCTTGGAATAGGGAATATATATATAAATAAATATATACTTATATGTAAATAAATATAAATATATACACACCTATATATTTTTAAGAGAATATATGTTATATATGTATATATTACATATTATGTATTATAATATATATACTTATATCTAACATACATTATATTATATATAATATAATCCTTTTTTTAGTTTTCTAGTTTCTGCTTTTTTAGTATGTTATATATAAATCAATGGTGATAGAATATGCTTACACCCAAAAGTATTTATATTTAGACGTGATAGAATATGCTTACACCCAAAAGTATTTATATTTAGACATGATAAAAAATAAACCTTTAAATAAATGGCAGGATCTTAATGATAAAATGTCCAGCATCTTTCAGTAACAGAAGAGGGATTTTTGGTCATCTGTGCTTTGTATGGCCCCTGAAGGCCCCACAGGATAATTGACTCCTCTCTCTGATGAGCGGAAGGCAATGAAACGCTGTCAAAATTGACATATGGGCAGGGCACGGTGGCTCACGCCTGTAATCCCAGCACTTTGCGAGGTCAAGGTGAGCAGATTACTTGAGGTCAGGAGTTCGAGACAAGCCTGGCCAACATGATGAAACCCCATCTGTACTGAAAATACAAAAACTCACTGGGCATGGTGGCGCCTGCCTGTAGTCCCAGCTACTCAAGAGGCTGAGGCAGGAGAATCACTTGAACCCAGGAGGTGGAGGATGCAGTGAGCCGAGATCCCGCACTCTAGCCTGGGCAACAGAGCCAGACTCCATCTCAAAAAAAAAAAAAATATTGACATATGAGGTTGATTACAGGACTCTGTGAGAGCACAGAGAAGGAAAGCCTTGACCACTTGGGAAATGAGAACATCGAGGTTTAGCAAGAACTTCTAGAGAAAATGACCACTTAGATTATTCTCAGGTAATGCTATTATGAACTTGAAAACTCTGCCCCGCCTGGAAGCCACTTAGCATGCATAAGTGAGTGAGAAATAAACACTTATTGCAGTGCTGGGGCAATTAGCAACTGTATATTTGGGTTCTATCTTGTTATACCTACTAGCCTATCCAAACTTTATACACACACACACACACGTATGTACACATACACATATATATTTATATGTAAATTACCCTGAGGTCCACATTTATGTTAATAAATATACTCTTAAGTAACACTTGCACATGTGACCATGTAGAATTTTTCTTTTATTTTAAATTTTAAATTATTGTGGGCACAGAGTAATTGTATATATTTATGTGGTAGATGAGATGTTTTGATATAGACATGCAATGTGCAATAATCTCATCATGGGAAATGGGGTATCCATCCCCTCAAGCATTCATCCTTTGTGTTACAAACAATCCAATTATGCTCTTTTAGTTATTTTAAAATGTACAATTAAATTCTTTTGAGTATAATCACCCTGTTGTGTTACCAAATACTAGGTATTAGTAATCACATCATACAGAATCGGGTATCCATGCCCTCAAGCACTTATCCTTTGAGTTACAAAGAATCCAATTACACTCTTTTAAATGTAGAAATTCTCAAGAAAATCTAAACAGATTTTCTGGGGGGTAAGATATGCTTTCCAAACAGCGTAAGCATGTCAATTGAAAGGACAATGAATATGTTTGAGTGCCTGTATATATACATAATCCATGGTTGGTGTAAACATAATTGCAGTTTTTGCATTGTTGCAATTTACCAATCGATATTGGAACATATTCTTAAATTTGGTTATGTTATACATCATTTTAATGGGCATTTTTCACTTTTTTTTTTTGCTAATGACTTATTACTTGCTGTTTATTTTATGTTTATTTTAGACTGTGGAAATGATGTTAGACAAAAAGCAAACTTGAGAGATTTTCTTATTTGAGTTCAAAATGGGTCATAAAGCAGCGGAGACAACTGGCAACATCCACAACGCATTTGGCCCAGGAACTGCTAGCGAATGCACAGTGTGGTGATGTTTCAAGTTTTGCAAAGGAGATGAGAGCCTTGAAGGTGAGGAGTGCAGTAGCTGGCCATCGGAAGTTGACAATGACCAACTGAGACCAATTGAGAGCAATCATCGAAGCTGATCCTCTTAACAACTAGATGAGAACTTGCCGAAGAACTCGACATCAAACATTCTATGGTCCTTTGGCATTTGAAGCAAATTGGAAAGGCAAAAAAGCCTGATAAGTGGGTGCCTCATGAGTTGAGTGAAAATAAAAAAAGTTGTTTTGAAGTGTTGTCTTCTCTTATTCTACGCAACAACAATGAACCGTTTCTCAACTGGATTGTGACATGTGACAAAAAGTGGATTTTATATGACAATCAACCAGCTCAGTGGTTGGACTGAGAAGAAGCTTCAAAGCACTTCCCAAGGCCAAACTTGCACCAGAAAAGGTCATGGCCACTATTTGGTGGTCTGCTGCCAGCCTGATCCACTACAGCTTTCTGAATCCCAACAAAATCATTACATCTGAGAATGATGCTCAGCAAATCAATGAGACGCACTGAAAACTGCAATGCCTGAAGCCAGCATTGGTCAACAGAAAGGGCCCCGTTCTTTTCCATGACAACGCCTGACCACACGTCACACAACCAATGCTTCAAAAGTTGAATGTATTGTGCTACGAAGTGTTGACTCATCCAACATATTCACCTGGCCTCTTGCCAACCAACTACCACGTCTTAAAGCATCTTGACAACTTTTTGCAGGGAAAATGCTTCCACAACCAGCAGGATGCAGAAAATGCTTTCCAAGATTTTGTCGAATCCCAAAGCATGGATTTTTATGCTATCGGAATAAACATACCTATTTCTCATTGGCAAAAAATGTATTGATTGTTATGGTTCCTATTTTGATTAATAAAGATGTGTTTGAGCCTAGTAATAATGATTTAAAACTCACAGTCTGAAACTGCAATTACTTTTGCCCCAACCATAGATATATATATATAGATATATATCTATATATATATATATCTATATCTATATATATCTATATATATCTATATATCCATATATATCTATATATATCTATATAGATATAAAATATTTGGAATTATTTTGTGGAATAAATAATTGAAAAGGAATGAACTAGAATTACCTATATCATCATAGGTGAATCTCATACATTTACAGAAGGGTAGATACAGTATATCTTTTTTAATTCTAAATTTCAAAACCATTAAAATACCTATGTATAAATACATATATGCTGCTGATATGTACATATATTGTCAAACTAAAAATGGAATTAAAAATCTTATTTTTAAAGTTCAGGCTCATGGTGCTATCAGGAGTGAATCAGAGAGGGACAGAGGTATTTTAACAGTTTTAATGATACACTTTGTCTCTTTTAATAAAAGCATACTGGGTACATGAGTCTTTGTTTTCTTATACTTTTTCTATTAAATATACTTAATATATTTTTACATCATTGAAAACCTTCCCCATAAAAATAAACTACAATACATGTGAGGTATGTACCACAGTGCCTGTCACATAAAACATTCTGAATAAAGGTCATTTTCTTTATGAATTATATCCTATAAAAGCAAAAAATTATGAGGAGTCACATTCAGATGCAGTGTGCACATGAGATAATTTATTGGGCAGAGCTAAAGTCGGAGAGTCAGGACACTCAGGTTTGTGAGACACTGATGTGCTAGTACTCTACTCTGTTAAAGCACACAACAGTTTGTACTATGTCCACCCCTTCATTTCCTATAGTATAGTCTCCACTACTCTTTTCTATCTCCATAGGCAAAGCACTTTTCTGGGCACTATAGATATACTTAGTTAATGTCTACTGAATGAATTCATGAGTCAGTTAGTGAATTAATGTCTGTTTCCTTTTTTTCTTTTTCCGGTAAGGTCTATTAACTTGAACAAGGCATGCTTTCTCTTTCAGTTTTAGTTCCTTTATCTCTGAAATTAATAGGATCTATACCATGGTCTCCAAGAAGCCACTAACTTTGAGATTCATTGTTACATTACCTGGGACTTTTCACAAAAATATCTGTTTCTTCCATTATAAAAACAAAGTTTTCATTTTTTTTTTCAAAATTACAGAACTTTTTAAGTTGTGTGGAAAGTAGAGTCCTCTTTAACTAATTACAAATTGTAGATACTACAATAGTACCATCCATCCTTTATCTCGAATTAGGAGATAAGGTCTAAAGTTCAATACCAGATCCCAAAGCACAGAATATGCACCTGGCATCAAAGGAAACCTCAGAATACTTTACATGTTGCAATGCATTTTAATTCAACAGCCCTTTAGTGAAAGTTACATGCAAAATATTGTAAGAGATGGAAGGGATAATGAGATTCTGTCCAGTGAATTCACAGAGCCAGGCATCAGCTTTTAAGATCATATAACCAGCACTCATTTTGCAGAGAAATATTAAATGGTGTAAACGGGGCTATACTCTTTTCTTAGAGTCAGCTAACCACTTTCCCTGGAGTTGTAAGTTATTTAACATTTCTGTTCCTCCATTTCACAGTGAATTGAAAAGAAGTTTGCAATAAACCTCTCATTTTTCTTTACAAATGCTATCTGGTTTGCTATCTGCAAAATGGTGAAAATAATATGTCTCATACAGTAATTGTTAGGATTAAGAAAAATATTCTTAGGAAAGCTCCTGTTAGTGTTTTGCCATAGCAGATAGGGTCACTGTGATGATTATTGTTGTTACTGTTGTAACCACTAATTTAGATAGCTGTGATATTCTACATGGTATCCCCTTCCCTTTCCCTTTAGCAAAAGATGGGGTGAAAACAAGATTGTGAAAATTCTTAAGACTGTCACTTTCCTAGGCAAACTCTGTGTCCATAATTCCTTTATAACCAGTCCCGTTGTAGGTATGGATAAATTAATGCAGGCATCTTACAGAAAATCACCATAAGCATTCAAGCCTCTCTACCATCGTATACCCAGTACTTTACATATTATGTTTGGGGGTGTGGGGTCCTCACAGTCTTGTTTCAGACTCTCCATCTTACCCTCAAGGCTAAACAGTACTTGCCATCCTCAAGCTTGACTTTGAGCATTAGATTAAACAATAGAAACTAGTGTGATGACATCAAAGAAGAAAAGTCATACTTGGACAGAAATCAACAGAATTGTTTCCTTGCATACATACTGCAATGCTGTGCTGGGTCTGGCATATGACAGAATGCCCTGACCTGTTTCATGAATGATTCTCATCTACTTCCCCAGAGTAGCTTCTCTGATCTCTGGAACAACATCTTATTATGCCACTTGGTCAAATTTAAGTCATACTCTAATTCCCCAGTTGATGAGACGGTTGCAAGAATGTAATAAATACATAACCCTGAAAATTCTGCAGATTGTATTACACCAAATAATATCACAACAAAGCACTGACTTTGTCAAATTTATCCCTTGTAATGTCTGTTTTCTCTATTTCACTAAACATGTCCTATTTGGATAAACTCAATACGTAACATATGGTTACCTTCTGAAGATAAACCTTTCACATATCTCACAGGCACCTAAAAAGGTCACTGGCTGAAGGCAGAGAATGCCAATCATGTCACCAATCCCACTCTTGCTAATTTTACCAAAGTAAAAAGCACCATTCTCGCTGTAATTATATCAACTCTAGACAACTACCAGGCCCGGCCTACTATCTGTTTAGCCTGGGCCTGCTAGAACTGAACATTAGATGATTTCTCTAAAGGAAAACTAGTTATGCCTGAAAGAAATATTTTTAGGGTTTTAGTGCAGCCATTATGTTCTAAATGGGAAATTATTAGCTACCCCATAGATGAGAAAAGCTTCCTCCCATGACTTGTGGACCTCAGCAAGTCTGTTACAGATATTCCACAGCGTATCCAATCCTCTTCTAATCAGTTCCTTCACCATTAATGAAGGTGTGAGTACAATGGAAGCTTGACTATGTGAGCACACATGGGGGTTATCTAGTCCATGAAGAAATGTATATTAGAATGGAGAAACAATGACGTTACTGTTGAGGGATTTCCCTTCTAATACTATTATTTTGTCTAATTAGCCTTTTATACAACCATTTGTGTTAATGATAAGCAGAGGCTCTTTGCACAAATTGTGGAAGACAGAGGAGAGTACCAAGAATAACCTACACCTGAAGTTGATTCTATGTGAATAATGATGCCTGTGTGATATGTAGATGGACAGATGGACAGAGACGGAGGGCATTGGGAAAAGCAGCCTCCTACATGCAGTCTTTCAGCCCTGACTCAGAAGCATTAAAATAGGACTTGGGCCTGGAACGCTCTCTTACCAAGAGACAGGGAGTCTTTACAGCCTGTGCTGGACCTGTCACCTCATATGGGAATATCTCTTCCTGTTTCAAATGCAATGTGTACTCCGTTGTTTTGCTTAAGCGTGTGCATCACATAGAAGCTGACCAACCCCTGCTGTTACACCTGTCCCCTGAGGGGAGAGGCAGGTTCCTTTACTCTGAAGCACAAGAAAGATTCCTGCAGGCCAATGGCCCAGTGTCAGTTGCCAGGAGGGACCCACTGGCCATGGGGGATCAAAGCCCACTGTGAAGCTGACCTTGGACTGTACCTTTTCTATGTGACTAAAATGTTCCATTCAGTGCTTGATTGCATTGTGTTTTTCTCGGCGACTTTAATACTGAATAACAAGATGCAGTGGGACACAAGTGTTTGGGATTCTACTCATGGAGATAGGCAGCAGATGCCACTTGCTTGATGGATAGAAAATCAGATAGATAAAGTGATAAACCTGTAAACGGACATGAGGAAGGCAGAGATAGAAGGGAAAGATGAATAATTACTCATCCAATTTAAAATTAAGGAGGTGTTTTATTTAAATCTTTGTTGTGGTTGTTGCTTTACTTAACATCACATAATCAGCATTATCTATTTAATATTAGGAGTTGATGCAGATATCATTATATTTGGGGAAGCTGTCTTTCATTTTCATTTTTGCTTCTGTCCCTTTTCTACTTCTATTGTGTGTTTATTTTTGTTTAGTGATAGTGAACATTCACAAAACTAATTTGATTTATATTTTAAATTGTACTGTCATCAGGACCTCAGTCCAAGACTAATATGCTTTTGTGGCCTCCTGGCTTAGAAAATTTACCTTAGTGATATTTTCCAGTTCCATTCTGAATCCTGTCCAGGGATGCCTATGATATGTGATTCAATTTTCTTTATTCCCACATATGTACCAGCAGAGTTTCCATGAACTTAATAGAGAATATAAGAAATAATGCAAGCAGTATATTAAATGGAATCTTCAAAGTTAACCTAGGATGCATGTTTTTCTTTGATGACAACATATTATGCAAATTATTTTGTCATAGTTGTGTTTGTTCTCACATCAATTCTAAAAGGAATTATAGATAAATATGATGTGTTAGGTGCTCTATTTGCATTATCAGTTGAGTGTACCATAATAACGTTTAAACTTACATCAAAATTTTCCAAACTGGTATATTCTTTATGAAGCTTGAAAAGCAAAACACAAAGTCTAAGGCCCTAACTTAAACCAGGCATTTATACATTTCATACACTGCAGAAATAATATTTATATAATTATTTTCTTGCAGCATTTACAGTTGGATTAACATGGGTTTTGGATGAAAAGATATGGATTTGTATTCACTTTCTGGAACTCACCAGTTGTGTAAATTCTAGATTATTAATTAATTTCTAACAGGTAAAATTACCTCAGTTTTAAAATAAGGATCAAAACATTGACTTTGAAAGATAACTTCCAGCATTAGGGAAATACATGCAAAGTAGAAAGTCCAGTTCCTGACTCAAGCTATGGGTGATATTATTGATATTTTTCATAATATTAATACCGTTACTAAATTATTAATACTATTACAATAATATTAATAATGTTACCATCTCCTGATGGTTACTGGAGAAAATAAGTGCTAAAACATCCATATCACCAGCCAAAATTTTATTTCAATGTAAGGCAATACCATATTTATGTGGAGGATTATATAGTCTCCATTGAAGGTAGGCATCTGCAATGGATTTTGAAAGATTAATGGAAAATAACTAATAGAAATAAGGAGGACTTTCCAGTAAATTGAATATACACTCAAAGGGAGGGGATAAACAAAAACTTAGACTATGGTTTGGGAACAACAAACAATCCACTAGGCCTGAATACATACATAATCTATACGTCTGGAGATGATATGGTTTGGATGTTTTGATCCCTCCAAATCCCCTGATGAAATGTTACCTCCAATGTTGGAGACAGACCTAGTAGGAGATATTTGAGTCATAGGGGAGATTCCCTCATGAATGGCTTGGTGCTGTCTTAACGTAATTAGTGGGTTCTTACTCTATGAATTCACATGAGATCTGGATGTTTAAAGCACCTGGCACCTCCTCTCTCTGTCTCTTACTCCTTTTTTTGCAACGCAACCTGCTGTTTTCCCTTGGCCTTCTGCCATGATTGTAAGCCTCCTGAGGCCGTCACCAGGAGCAGATGCCAGCACCATGCTTCCTGTGCAGCTTGGAGAACTGTGAGCCCAAATAAACCTCTTTTCTTTATAAATTACCCGGTTTTAGAAATTCCTTTATAGTAATGCAAATAGACTAACACAGGAGACAAATAAGAAATAATGGAGGCCTTCTATTTATAATAGGGCTACTGGCAGAATAGAAATTATAAAAAAAAAGAACCTCTTTGCAAACACCTTGCAATAGTATCTCAAACATAAATAATTTTTTATTTATAAGTAAATGTAATGCAGACAGAAGGGAATAGGAAGCTGAAAACTCAACACTAAACTATAGTCTGCCTTAGGCACCCATTAGTAACAAATATTAATGGCCAGGTAGGACACAGGAGAAAAGGCCTTGGGCTCTGTGTATGGCGGAGAGTCAGATTTCTAGACACAGGTATTAAGCTACGTCCTGCAAAATGGTACATTCTTGATTAAAGCATACCTTAGTACTGGTTTCATTCTTTGTCAACTATAGCAAAAAGGAAACTAATCTCCCTTAGAAATTGACTCTGGATGAAAAAAAGCCTCTTCTAATAAATTGTAATTATTAGACTATACTTTAACTAGTTCACAATATGAATATTTATCTAAGTTTGGGCAACTTCTAAGTATTTTCAATGGAAGCCTCCACGTTAACCTAACACTGGAACTAAGTTTGGGCAGGTTCTCTAGCAGCCCCTTTTAAAAGATTGGGTTTTTCTAAGTTAAGGGTTACTCATCCGTACCACATCTGACCACAAACCCACTGTGTACACAGAATCTACCTGGGATTGCTTCTGCATCACCCCTTGGGACTTGAGAGAGTAAGGGCAATCATTGCAAACATGAGTCTCATTCTAACTGCAGTGAATGCTATGAGTAACAAAGTCCTTTGTCTCCGACCCAGGAGTCTCAAGTTTTCTGTCAGCATTTATAAAACTGTGGTTTACCTACAACTGTCAGCTTACAAAGAGAGATAAATTCCAAACCCCTTGCAGTTCTTGACAATGACGTTTGCCTTGTAACTAATGTTAGGTGATTTCAGAAGAAGTTACTTTCTTTTTCTAAGCCTATGCTTTCTAATTTGCATAATTCAGGGGGTGGGCATGAAACGCCATTCAACATTAATATTTTAGGATTTGATTATTGTAAATCTGTCAATTAGCATCTGTTGTCATGTTCATAAAACATAGCTGATTATTCACTGAACTTCAGGTGCAAATTGTAAATAAACTGAGTGTAGCTAACACAACAAATAGTATTTAAGAAGTAACTGTCTGCCAATGAAGGGCCCTGAAATCAGTTCAGTGTAGGGTTGATCACAGAACAAACATTTATTTTGGAAGAGGAAATCATGTTAATTTCCCAGAACCTGGTCAATGGTGTTTTCTGTTGGCCAATGCACGTACTATTGCTTAATACATTCTCAAGGGTGGCAGTTAGTCTTAAAGAAGCATTAGGAAGCATCCCAAAATTTAACTACCTTTAGTTCTGTGAAATTTCACAGGAATTAAAGCAAATGGGGGCCTTCTTTGAAGGAGCAAGAGTTAAAGGAAGCAAAATGAAGAATAGAGATTTTACCTGCCTCATTAGTTTCATAAAAGTGCCTGTGATCTAATAGCAAGAAATTTTAATAGTAATTATGTATAAAACTACATTGCAAATAAATGACTATCATTTTTAAGTACTTAACAAGTACTAAACAGTGTACTTACAAAACACTTTTAAAACCAGTCAACTTTAATGTAAATAGAACCTTGCAAAATAGTCACTTTAACTGAGAATAAGTGATATTAAATGAGAAGCTTAAGGTCATACATGTAAGTGAGGTTGATTCAGATCTAGATTTCTGACAAACATCATGTGAACTTCTCAATACTTAGTTGGAAAGACTTTTTATTAGATCATTTCCTTAGCATATTACCTTTTAATTTGTTGACTTCTTAGTTTTCCCTTTTCCCAGAATATTTTCATAATATGGCATATTTTTAAAGATGTGAATTATAGCTTTGCAATTTCAAAATATTTTCTCATATCCATACTAGAAAAAATAGATTTGGTTGGCTAAAATTAAAACAACACACACAAAAAATTTAAAAAAACAAACAAAACTCTGGAGGCACTGCTTAAAAAAAGTAAAGGGAACCAGTTTCTTCTACCTGCTGTGCTATTGTTGAGAGAATATTTCTGAGCTTCTCCTGAAAAGGGACTAATTACAAGAGAATTACACATAGATGTAGATTTACCCTGATAAAAACTTAAAATGACCTGTAAATGAAAACGTTTTTCTACCAGTGATTTGTGATCTTTGACAAACCTGAGAAAAACAAGCAATGGGGAAAGGATTCCCTATTTAATAAATGGTGCTGGGAAAACTGGTTAGCCATATGTAGAAAGCTGAAACTGGATCCCTTCCTTACACCTTATACAAAAATTAATTCAAGATGGATTAAAGACTTAAACGTTAGACCTAAAACCATAAAAACCCTAGAAGAAAACCTAGGCATTACCATTCAGGACATAGGCATGGGCAAGGACTTCATGTCTAAAACACCAAAAGCAATGGCAACAAAAGCCAAAATTGACAAACGGGATCTAATTAAACTAAAGAGCTTCTGCACAGCAAAAGAAACTACCATCAGAGTGAACAGGCAACCTACAAAATGGGAGAAAATTTTCGCAACCTACTCATCTGACAAAGGGCTAATATCTAGAATCTACAATGAACTCAAACAAATTTACAAGAAAAAAACAAACAACCCCATCAAAAAGTGGGCGAAGGATATGAACAGACACTTCTCAAAAGAAGACATTAATGCAGCCAGAAGACACATGAAAAAATGCTCATCATCACTGGCAATCAGAGAAATGCAAATCAAAACCACAATGAGATACCATCTCACATCAGTTAGAATGGCAATCATTAAAAAGTCAGGAAACAACAGGTGCTGGAGAGGATGTGGAGAAACAGGAACACTTTTACACTGTTGGTGGGACTGTAAACTAGTTCAACCATTGTGGAAGTCAGTGTGGTGATTCCTCAGGGATCTAGAACTAGAAATACCATTTGACCCAGCCATCCTATCACTGGGTATATACCCAAAGGACTATAAATCATGCTGCTATAAAGATACATGCACACGTATGTTTATTGTGGCACTATTCACAATAGCAAAGACTTGGAACCAACCCAAATGTCCAACAATGATAGACTGGATTAAGAAAATGTGGCACATATACACCATGGAATACTATGCAGCCATAAAAAATGATAGTTCATGTCCTTTGTAGGGATATGGATGAAATTGGAAATCATCATTCTCAGGAAACTATCACAAGGACAAAAAACCAAACACCGCATGTTCTCACTCATAGGTGGGAATTGAACAATGAGAACACATGGAGACAGGAAGGGGAACATCACACTCTGGGGACTGCTGTGGGGTAGGGGGAGGGGGGAGGGATAGCATTAGGAGATATACCTAATGCTAAATGACGAGTTCATGGGTGCGTCACACCAGCATGGCACATGTATACATATGTAACTAACCTGTACATTGTGCACATGTACCCTAAAACTTAAAGTATAATAATAATAATAATAATAATAATAATAATAATAATAAAAGACTATTTCCAAAATTACCACTCAATTAAGCAGACCTCGGCTCACTGCAGCCTCTACCTCCCTGGTTCAAGCGATTTTCCTGCCTCAGCCCCCGAAGTAGCTGGGATTATAGGTGCCTGCCACCACACCCAGCTAATTTTTGTAGTTTTAGTAGAGATGGGGTTTCACCATGTTGACCAGGCTGGTCTCGAACTCCTGACCTCAAATGATCCACCCACCTTGGCCTCCCAAATTGCTGGGATTACAGGACTGAGGCACCGTGCCTGGCTTTTACCTAGTTTTTAGAAGTATAAACATTGAATGGGAAAAATCTGGATTTGAATCTCAACTCTTCCAAGTATTAGATACATCATTAAAAGGAAGTTAATATCTCTGAAACTATTTGCCTCCTCTCTAAAAACAGTAATAATAATACTTCCTTTACAAGGACTTTATGAGGATTGTAAGGGGGAAAAATATGCAAAATGTTTAGAATAATATATATATAAGGGGAATCACTTAAGTAAATATTAATAATTTTTGATATTACTATATGATATACTACATACATCATTTTTATGATGATATCTACCTAAATGAGAGAAGAAAAGAGAGTTAAAGAACCTACTTTTATTTTTCTGTAAAAAAGTTTTTCTTAGTAACTAAAGCTGATAAACAAGAAATATTTCTATAAATGTTATTAAGAAATACGGGGTAAATGCCAGGATAAATAGGTTAAAACACTGAAAGCTATTGCTTTCTTGGAACAAGAATTATCAGAAAGAGGTAAGTTGGGTTATTGCTGTTTTTTATTATCAGCCTCGTAGTACAATTTACACCCCTTTGTACATGTATCACATTGATAACAATGAAAAATTACATTTAAGAAGAGAAACACATTAGATGGGGAAATGGAAATACGTAGTCAGTTTCTTAATGCACTAGGATAGTTGTTTACAACCTAAAATTGCCAAATTAAAGCAGCTTGATACTTGAATATGGTTGCATTTTCTGAAAAGAAAATCAAATTGAACTATGTTTTTACTTCCATTCTGTATTTTGAAAACATAAAACAGCATCTCTCCCTTCTACTCTTTTGTCTTTTCCAGTCCCTTCCAGAGTTAACATCAATTAGAAGTGAGCGTGCTCCCTTCTAATGATGATTGGCAGGTATTTTCTTTCTGCGCTCTTCTTCATTATCCAAATTTTCAAAATGGGCACAAAGTCTTACCATATTTTTCTTCAT
The DNA here is from genome assembly GCF_028858775.2 of Pan troglodytes. Lineage (NCBI taxonomy): Eukaryota > Metazoa > Chordata > Mammalia > Primates > Hominidae > Pan > Pan troglodytes. Next base: position 109,391,986 of record NC_072410.2, read on the forward strand.
TTGCTATGGAAATCTCTCTAAAACAATGTAGCTATAACAAGAAAAGTAAAGAAATTAGAAAGTCATGCATTATTTCATGGAATGGCACTTAGAGATGCAGGCATAAAGCCCAGTGTTTTCTATAGAGCTCTTGATGACATAATTACCATCTCATTAGCCAAAAGTTGTATAAGGAGACATATTCTACATGGATGAAAAACATGTCAATAGTCTTCTGGCATTAGTTGCCTCCCTTCACACTGAGGCTACACACTCCCAGACTCATTCATTAGAAGCCTGACCAAGTCACCATCATTCATTAACTGTCTCTTTACTGAACAGGAAAAATGAATGGAGCCCTCTAATCTGACATTAATAAATTGCCACCATTTGGGGAAGTATTCAAATGTAAAATGCTAAGGTTCATTATTGAAATTATATTTGATGACTTGTGTTTGTTCTGCCTCATTTAAAGATAAAATGTTCACAGGACTTTATCCCTGATGGTGGGTGATAATGGATACTCTAGCCAAATTGTAGAGTAAGTCTAAGCAGGGTTCATTGGGACTAAAATGCAGATCCATAGCCTGTTAATGCTGGGAGAAGACTTGGAGGCCATACAGAAGTAATTTTCAAACTTGTAGAAATCAGTATTTTTTCTTTAAAGAAAAATGTACTTGAAAAAAATAGATGAATCAGATGACCTTGCTCACCTGTTTAACCATTGAAAAAGTGAGGATCAAAAATAAAAGCAAATATGTCACTACAATTCTTTCTTCAGATGCTAATCATAGTCTGTCAGGAAAAATTGCTTTCCTCGTACATCCTCTCATAGCATTTGTAAATGCTTTCTTTATAAGTAAGTAAGCATAGAAAAAATTAATAAATAATACATAATGTTTACTTTGTATTTCTGTATTAAATGGTTTTCAAATGTGTGTGAGGTATGTGTTTGAGATGAGGGCTGGAGACACACTTTAAAGATAAAGTGACACTTGAAGTGTCTTTGAAAGATGAGTATGGATTGCATCAAATGTGTTGTTATTTTCTTTTGCCTCTTTCATTTTAATAAGACTGTGACTTTTTGAGGAAAAAGCTTTATTCATATTAGTAAATACAATGCTTAGAATGATGTCCGGGATAGATCATATAAATACAGCTTGCATATTTCAACTAAAGTTTAATTTGAGTGCATACATTCAAAAATCTAAACGTAAGTTAGAAACATAGATTTGGCTTCAAAAACTGCACATTTTTTTCAATATTCATTGGTTGCTAGATGAAGTTTGACTTTGCTGTGGCTACTTTTGATGGAATAATTTTTTTTAAAAAAATCCCTGTTACATCTCTCCAATACAGTCACTTTTTCTGAAATGTGTCAGCTTTCTTTATGGGACTCATGCATTTGCATAATTCAAATGGACATTGGAATGTTCATGAAATCCAATATTCTACAATATTGCATGTTTAAAAATCTTGTGTGTTTTAAATTCTGTGTTTAAAAATCTGTATTATATTCTGTTTACCAATTCAGGAAAGATTGAATAGATGTTCAACAAGTTCAGAAATAAATATGGCATAATAGAGTACAGGGATGATTCACTAATACAGAAAGAATGTTTAAAATGTCAATGAACAGATTAAAAGTATATTACAAATGCTATTTGTGAAAACAAAAAGATGATGGGGAAGAAGTTTTAGCAGCACTCAAAGTAATATAAAATTCCTATGAAAAGATTCTGAAGAACCAAGTTAATGTTTTTGAAAATGGGAACAGGAGTAAGACAATCAGCTCTATGTTTTTTCACTCATTGATTCAGTTATCAAACATAAACTAAGAGTCTACTCTATTTCAAGGAGAGGAGTATAAGAGTCTACTCTATTTCAAGGAGAGGAGTATAAGAGTCAAAGAAGGCCAGTATCTTTTCACAAGACTTTTCTCATGTCTCCATTGACAAAATTATTATTATTTATTAACTTTAGGAAAGAGGACTATGGTACATGTCAACTCTTCTATTGTCTTCACTTTTCCTGTCTACACACGTCACAATCTTCAGAGGCTGCTGTCACCCCATTTTGTTCCTTAAATATAAAAGTAATTGAAATGGTAACATCTATACCAGTGTGTACTCAATAATTATTTGCTATGTATCAACCAAATCTTAATTTGTTCCTTTCAAACATAGTTCAGTAGAAACTCTTTATGCTACATATATGCAACTATGTGCCAAAAATTGTGACAATGTCCTAGGAAAACACAAATAAAAGACACAGCTATTGTCTATAAGAAGTTGAGACTAATGGATGGGGGCAGACATATACACATGAAATTTCAAAAAACAACTTGGCTAAGTATGTTAGTTGAGGTGAGGACTAGTTAAAATGTAGCGTAAAAATAAAGATGATGTTTCATTAGGATTTTGAGCATCTAGGTTGAGTGACTGAAAATTCACTTCAACCAGCAGTTGTTCTAGGTGAAGGAAATGTAACTGATGACTCATTGTAAGGCTGAAAACCTTTCCTGATCATGGTGTTAAAGGATTTCCAGGAACTGGCTTCAACAAATGCTCTCAACCTCATCTTCAACTCTATCATACATCCTGCACTCTAGTTCTAGGAATCAACATTCATGAAGCATTCTGCTCACTTTTATACTCCTTTATACTCTTGCTCTTTTATTGTCCATTAGTGTCTCATGCACAATTACCTTGAAGGAAGTTTAGTTACCTGTCAAAGCTCAGTTCAAGTAAAATATTCAGTACCAAGTTCTCTCCTTATATACGCATAAGAATACACACATTATGTTCTTATATAATAGACACAACATTAGATTTAAACATCCTCTGGTCTGTGCAATTCATCTACTTTTTTCCCCATCTCTATTATGGTACATGTATTATACACAAAGTTTTTATATGTGGCTCTTCCTCCCCTACTACACAATGGCTTACATTTTTGTGGGGTCTGTGCCTTATTCAACTTGAATTCTCTAGTTTTCAAAGAAAGAAGTCCTCTAAATATGCCTAGTGAATAGAATTTGGATAATACAGTATTTTGTTTCTTACTGAGATTTTTTAATAAATAAAAACAAAAAAAGATCAGACACAAGTTGTCAGAAGCATAATTCTGTGTTTATGTAATATTGTTTTACCTCAGAACTTGTATTTTGACCATTACTCTAAAAAGTCATACAGCATTGTAATAATAGCACAATAATTTTTATTTAAAGTAATTAGGGGATTACAATTAAAGTAATTGGGGGAAAATTACTCAGAATTTTGCAAATATGCAGAGATTTTACGGTTTTCTCTTTGACCTGCCTAGAGCTAACACTAAAATAACCCATATAAAGCTGTAAATTTTCTTGTTGAAAACTGTCACACAAGTTCAACACAATTATTTGAGGTATTCGCTTTGTGTCTCTGTTTCAGAGCACACGTGTTATTATAAAGCAAAACATTTTTCATACTTCCAAATGAGGGGAAAATTCTCAAATTCAAGCAATTCTACAATTTTCTCTAATTCTTCCATAAATACATCTAAGGCATTAAATAAAAACTTAAATACAGTACATTTTAATGTCTGAAACATATCAAGTTATATCACCTCTATCATGTATTTATTTATATATTTATATTTTTAATGGGCTTTATTTTTAGAATGCTTATTAGATATACAAAAAAATGAAACAGGTAATACGGAGTTCCCACATATTCTGTCATACAGCTTCCCCCATTATGAACATCATATATTAGTGTAATATATTTATTACAATTAATGAACAAATATTGACACATTATTATTTACTAAAGTTCACTGTTTATTCAGATTTTTAAAGTTATTACCTAATGTAATTTTTCTATTCCCGTATCCCATCTAGGATATTACTTAGTTACCATGTTATATATATGTATAGTAACTAAGACTATACATGTCTATAATTATTTTCGTATGTTTTTTTCTGGATCTATACATAACTAAACAAGAGTTCACACTAATGTCTCTTACTTAGCCCATTAGCACATGGATAAGTCTAGTCTCCTTCAATGTATTATCTGTAAATCCCCACTCCATCAATGAGAAACTTGACTTCTACAATCTGCCATTTATATACTTAATTGTTCAGTTCAGTGAATATGTATAGAAGTATCCACATTGTTAACCCATATTTCCATGGAAAACAACTTCAGCAACTAGATTGCAGTGCCTATGTATAATTTCTTTTGCCTTTAATCTTACAGTCCTCACTCATTTCAGAAGTTAACGTAAATCATCATCTTTCCCCTCCTTGTCCCCCACCACTCTCTTCAGTGAGGTTGTTTTTTACATTTATCTTACAGTTTAGATTCATTGTCATACTCTGCATTACTTCATGGGATTTTCCCACCTCTGAAATAAATTCTTTCACATTTGCATACATTATAGTTTACTATCTGTGTTATAAAGTTCTATGGGTTAAGGGAAAGGCATAGTGTCATGTAGTCACCATTATATTATCATGCAGAATTGTTTCTCAGCTCTAAAACCTTCCCTACCTTTCACCAGTCTTCTCTCATTGCCTCCAGAATCCACGGCAACCACTGATCATTATACTGTCTCAAATTCTGCCTTTTCCAGAATGTCATATAATTGGAATTATACAGTATGTAGCCTTTGCAGACTGGATTATTTCACTTATCTATGTTAATTTAAATTTCCTCCAGGTGTTTTCATGGCTAGTTAGCTCATTTATTTTTAAAGGTAAAGAATGTTCTATTAAATGTACCACTGTTTATTTTTTCATTCATTTTAAAGAGTGTTTTGGTTGTTTCTAGTTTTGGGCAGTTATGAATAAAGCTATGAAAAATATTTGTGTGTATATTTTGAGTGACATACATATTTGAAAGCAATTGAGTAAATACTTGGGAAGATGATTGCCACATCAATGGAAAAACTATGTTTAGCTTTCTAAGAAACCACCAAACTGTCCCCCAAGATGAATGACCTATTTTCTTTTTCCATCAGCAACCAATGAAGTTTCCATTGCTGTATAGCCTCAATAGCTTTAGCGTGGTCTGATTTTTGCATTTTAGCTATTTTAGCACGAGTAAAGTGTCATTTTATTATTTTCCTTAGTAAGGTTTTAGTTTAGGTCTGTTGCCCATTTTTAGTTGAGTGACTTGTTTTCTTATGTTGAGGTTTAAGTGCTCTTTGTATATTTTAGATACAAATCCTTTGTCAAATATGTGTGTTTATGAACACTTTAACCCAGTCTGTGACTTGTCTTTAAATGCTTTTAACAGTGTCTTTAACAGAAATTTGTTTTTTGTTGTTGTGGTGATGGTGGTTGTTGTTTGTTAATGAAGTCCAACTTACCAGTTTTTTTCTTTCAAGGACTGTGTTTTTGGTGTTATAACTACATACTCATTGCCAAGCCCCAAATCACCAAGATTGTCTCCTATATTTTCTTCTAGAAGTTTTATGGTTTTGCATTTTACATGTAGCTCTATGCTTTGAGTTATTATGTATAAGGTATGTGTCTAGATTAATTTTGTAGCATATAGATCTCCAATTGTTCAAGCCCCATTTGTTGGAAAGGCTATCCTTTGTCCATAAATTGTCTTTGCTCCTTTGTCAGAGATCAATTGGCTATATATTGCAGGAGCTTATTGTCTTCCATTGATCTCATTACTGTAACTTTATAGTAAGCTTTGAAATGCAGTTGTCAGTCCTCTGATCTTATTCTTTGTCTTAACTATTGTGTTGGTTATTTAGTGTCTTTTTGTCTCTTCTTGTAAGCTTTAAAATGAATTTGGTAATAACTACAAAGTAACTTGCTAGAATTTGGTTTGGGATTGTGTGAATCTGTAGATCATATTGGGAAGATAAACAGTTTAACTATATTGAGTCTTCCAATCCTTAAACAGAGAATATCTCTATATTTATTCAGATATTTCATTTCTTTCATGAAGATTTTAGTATATACAGATACTGTTAGATTATACTTAACATATTTCATTTTTGGTGCTATTTTAAATTGCATTGTGTTTTTAATTTTAATTTCAAATTCCAGTTGTTGAACTTATATATCAGAAAACAATTGACTATAGTATATTAATTCTTTTATCCTGTGGTTGTGTTAGACTTCTCACAGTTCAAGGGATGTGTTTGGCAATTCTTCAGAATTTTTCTCCATAGACAATTATGTTACCTGTAAATGACAGATGGTTTTAGTGCTCTCTTCTCATTCTGTATACCCTTGATTTATTTCCTTATCTTATTGCACTAGTTACAACTTCAGTTCAATATTGGATAAGAAGAGTGGGACAGGACATCCTTCCTTACTCCCAATTTTAGGAGGAAAGCATCTACTTTCTCACAGTTAATTATAATGGATGCAGTAGGCTTATTGTAGATAAAGAATAGGTTTATTGTTGTAGATAAACAATGGATGCAGCAGGTTTATTGTAGATACACAGTAGGTTTATTATTGTAGATAAACAATAAACCTACTGTATCCATTATAATTAACTGTGAGAAACTATTTTGATAAAGTGAAGAGTTTCCCCTGTAGTTCTAGTTTGCCGAGATTGTTGTTATTACATTAATGAATTTTGGATTCTTTCAAATGTTTTTATATCAACTTATATAATTGTATTATTTTTTCTCTTTAGCCTTCGATGTGGTAGATCACATTAATTGCCTTTTAACTGTTAAAGTAGTCTTGCAAATCTGAAATAAATCCCACTGGTTGTGGTTATATATGTATGTGTGTATACACACACACACATGCACACACACACACACATATATATAGTTGGATTTGACTTGTGAATATTTTGAGGATATTTTTCCATGTTAAATAAAAGATATTGGTCTGATATTTTTCTTTCTAGTAATATCTTTATTTGGCTAGGGTATTCGGGTAACAATGATTTCATAGAATTCCTTATGAGGAATTTTCTGATTCTTTTCTCTGTAAGAACTCATAGAGGATTTATATTCCTTCTTCCTTAAATATTTGGTACTCCAAAGAAACCATCTAAACCATGTGTTTTTTTGCAAACTTATTAATTATTGATTCATTTTTTTAGAAGGTAAAGGCCTATTTATATTATATTTTTCTCCTTACGTGAGTTTTGGTAGTTTTTGTCTTTTCGGGAATTAGTCCGTTTTATCTAAGTTAGAAAATGTGTGTGTATAGAATTGTTTATAGCATTCTTTCATTGTCTTTTCATGTACATGGGATTAGCAGTGATAACCTTTCATTTCGGATATTAGTAGTTTCTGTTTTTCTATTTTTTTCTGTTACCTTGGCTAAAGGTTTATAAACTTTATTAATATTTTCAAATAACAAGGACTTAGGCTTGCTATTTTTCTCTATTATTTTTATTTTTAAATTCCTTTGATTTCTGCTATAATTATTATTTTTTCTGCTTGCTATAAACTTAACCTGGTCTTCTATCTCTAGTTTTCTGAGGTGAAAGCTTAGATCATAGACATGAGATCTTTCATTTTTTTAAGCGTATGCATTTAATATTTTAAGTTGCCTTCCAAGCACTGCTTTTGCTTCATCCCAGTTTTATTTTCATTTTAATCTAGATCAAAGACTTTAAATGTCTTGAAACTCAACCCATGTATTTAATCTCCAAATATGTTAGAATTTTCCAGTTATCTTTCTGATACTAATTTCTAGTTTAATTCCACTGTGATTAAGGAACATATGTTGTATGATTTATATTATTTTAAATTTGTTAAAGTGTGTTTCATGTGAACTTGATGTGATGTAAATTCTGCTGTTGCTGGTCGAACTATTCCATTATTGTCAATTAGATCAAGATGTTGCTGTTCTTCAGTTCAGCTACATCCTATTGACCTAATTCTGCTCAATCTATCAATGACTGAAAGAGAAGTGCTGAAATCTTCAGCTGCAATAGTGGATTTACTACGTTTCCTTTCAGTTCTATCAGTCTTTGCTTTACATATTTTGATGCTCTATAGTTAGCTGTATATTAGTAAAGATTTTTATGTCTTCTTAAAGACTTGACCCATTTTTCACTACATAATGCCTACTTATTAGCTCCAATAATTTCACTTATTAGCTCTAATAATATCACTACATAATGTCAACTTATTAGCTCTAATAATGCCCACTTATTAGTTCTAATAACAATTTCAATTTTTCATTCATCACTATAGAATGCCCACTTATTAGCTCTAGTAATCTCACTATATAATGCCCATTTATTAGCTCTAATAATTTCTCAGCTTTGCTTGAAATTAATATAGCTACTCCAACTTTGGCTTAATATTAGCATGGTAAATCTTTTTTCTTTCCTTTGTCTTTATTTTTAAGGGAGGTTTCTTTTAGACAACCTATTGTCTGTTCTTATTTATTTTCTGTTTTCATTGCTGTTATCCACTCTGATGAGCTTTATATTTTAATTAGAGTATTTAGGCAATTCATATTTAAAGTAATTATTAATATGGTTGGTTAGTTATGCATATGTGCCATATTTTAAGCTTTTTTCTACTGTTATATTTTTTCTTTTTCTTCCTTCTTTTGCTGCTGTCTCTAGCTTTAGTCAAATATTTTGTATTATTCTGATTTATTTCCTTTCTTAGTGTATCAGTTATACAACTTTAAAAAAAGTAGTGTTTTTTTTCAGAGTATACTATATATATTTAACTGATCTAAGTCTACCTTAAAATAACTCTATATAGCTTGACATGTGGTGTAGGTACCTTAAAACAGAGATATTCTTATTTTCTGTATTCTGATCCATGTTATTTTTATTATGTGTTTCATTTACCATATATTATAACCACCCAATATGTTATTGATGCTATTACTTTGAAGAGAGAGTTATCTATTAGATCAATTAAGAAAAAGAAAAATATTTTTATTTTATTTTCATTTATCCCTTCTCTGAATATCTTTTTTCTTCATGTAGATTAGAATTTTTACATATGTTTTCCTTCTCTCAACAACTTCTTTTACCATATTTTTGCAGAGCAGATCTAGTTGGGACAAATTCCCTTGGTTCTTGTTGGTCTGAGAAAGTGTTTTTTATTCTTCATTTTTGAAGGATTATTTCCCTGGATATAGAATGCTAGGTTGGTGTGGTTTTTCTGGCAACACTTTTAAAATTGCAATCCATTTTCCTCTTGCTTGGATGGCTTCTGATATGTCCAATGTGTTTTTTTAATCCTTTTCTTTTCTGTAAAGGTAAGTTGATATTTTCACCTCTGGTTTCCTACAAGATGCTATGTTGGGCTTTCTGCAGTTTGAATACAATATGTCTAAGTGTAGATTTTTTTATATATATATTATGCAACTTAGTATTCTCTGAACTTCCTGGATCTATGGTTTGATGTCTCTCATTATTTTTGAATATTCTCAACCACTATTACTTCAAATATTTCTTCTGCCCTTTTATTCTTTCTCTCCTGTTATTCTCGAATATTCTTTTCTGATTTCTTTTCCATTTTTTCTTTTTTATTTCATGTTTGGAAATTTGTATTTACTTGTCTTCGAGTTCTCTGATTCTTTCCCCATCTATGTCTAGACTACTGGTGAGCCCATCAAAGACATTTTGTTTTGAAATTTGTTTAAGTATTTTTGAGTTTTAGCATGTCCTATTAATTCATTCCTGAAGTTTTATATCTCCAGTTATATTAGTCATCAATTCCTTCATACTGTCTGCTTTATATATTAAAGCCTTTAACATATTTATGATCATTATTTTAAATTCCTTGTCTGATATTTCCAATATTTTTGTCTTATCTGAATCTAGTTCTGATGCTTTCTTTGTCTCTTACGACTGTGTATTCTCTTGCCTTTAAGCTTGCCTTTAATTTTTTGTTGATTTCCAAATAAGATGAATCAGGTAATAGGAAAAGAGGTAAATAAGCTTTGATGTGAAATTGTATGTTAACATGACTAGAAGTTGGGCATTGTTGTTTTTTTGTTGTTGTTGTTTGTTTGTTTTGAGATGGAGTCTCGCTCGCTCTTGTCGCCCAGGCTGGAGTACAGTGACGTGACCTCAGCTCACTGCAACCTCCGCCTCCCAGGTTCAAGCGATTCTCTTGCCTCAGGAGAAATGAGAAATCCTGTCATCATGCTCCCAAGTAGCTGGGATTACAGATGCCCACCACTGTGCCTGGCGAATTTTTGTATTTTTAGTAGAAATAGGGTTTCACCACGTTGGCCAAGCTGGTCTTAAACTCCTGATCTCAGGTGATCCGCCCGCCTTGGCCTCCCAAAGTGCTGGGATTACAGGTGTGAGCCACCGCACCTGGCCCGGAAGTTGGGCAGTATTTAATGTTTGTTATATGTATAGGTGACCGAGGCTCCAATTTCTTCTAATGTTATTTTTTACCCCCGACTCATTGTCTTTACATTTCCCTAAGAACTCCTTACATAGTCCAGGAGTTGCAATTCCTTTAGCTGTAATTCCATGTTGTTATGTTGGAGCCCTGTTGATGTGATGTTAAGGTATGAAAGAGGTGGAGAAGTACTCTATAATCTTCTTAGTAAATCTTAGACTTTTTAGTAGCCATTGCCCATGACCTTAGACCTTCCAAGTTCCTTAGATTTTTCCTCTTACCTGAGGTCATTGAGAAAGGCTGAAAGGGGCTGAAGGTGGTTAATTGTTCATCCTCCAATTTAAATAAGGCTCAGATAAAGTGTTTTCAATTGGAGTATAGGCTTCTTATTAAGAAAACTCTGGGCATATTTTAAATGGCTATTTTTGTCTTGCCCTACCTAAAACATAATAGGGTTTTTCTTGGCACTTCACTGGGAACTCCTGGTGAATTTCCTGCAAGTAAAACCCATGAATGGGTGAGGGTACTCATAAGACTGATTCCCCAGGAATTTCTCCCTCTCAAAAGCTACTCAGCATTTAGTCTCCAACAATTCATGAAAATTGCCATTTAAATGTTCCAACCAATTTATGGTTCCACCAGCCTCTATTTCAGGTAAGCTAATGTTCGCTGTGATTCTCTGCATTTGCCTATCTCCGGATTTTGGGGTGACAGATTGTCCTGTGACCTCAATTAAATGACGAATCCAAGAAAAGTCATTGATTTTCAGAATTTTTAGCTTTTTGTTATTGGGGGATTAAATTGATGACTTCCAAGCTGTTTAAATGTCCAAGTTAAAACCAGAGGTAACATATCTCACTTTTTTTTTCTGTTAATCTTCCACAGTGCTGTCATAGTGAATGCCTAAACACCAAACTGTTCTTTCCAATAGGCTTCTCTTGGTCCCTTTTTCTAAAGAGTAAACTCACAATCTCCTGCATAATTTGTCCCAAACCTCTCTCTTCTCACTGTATGGCATTCAAGTTCTCATTGACTTGGTTTGACTGTTTTTCACAGATCTGTGATTCTGAATGTGTTGTTTTGTATACATCACATGTTCACTTGCCTTTCTTACACTCTCCCTCATCCAACTGGCAAGGCCATAGTCATTTCATTGACAGTTCTATGATTTACTCCTTAGAACACTTTCTGCTCTATCATCCATAACATTTTGAATATACAAAAAAAAGTCTTATAATAAAACTATTATTATCATAATGTGACAGTCTCTCAGATTAATCCCAAAGCAGTCTCTAGTTCTAATTTATCTCTACTGCCTAAAAGAAGAACAATATCTAATGAAAGTTGAAAGTTTCTTTTGAAAAGAATGAAACAGGTCAGATACAGTGACTCACACCTATAATCTCAACACTTTGTGAGGCCATGGTGGGAAAATCGCTGAAACCCAGGAGTTCAAGACCAGCCTGGACAATGCAGTGAGGCCTCATCCCTACAAAAAATAAAAAATTAACAAGGCATGGTGGCATGTACCTATAGTCTCAGCTACTTGGGAGGCTGAGGAGAGAGGATTGCTTGAGCCCAGGTATTCGAGGCTGCAGTTAGCCATTATTGAACCACTGTACTTTAGCTTGGGCAACAGAGTGAAACCCTGTCTTAAAAAAATAAAAAAAAAAAAAAAAGAAGAAGAAGAAGAAGAAAGAAAAACCCTTAGAACTCAGTATCTTTATCATTTAACAGTGATTAGCAATGTGTTGCATATCTTTTTTGCCTTGATTTAAAGTCATACTAAGAATGGAGCATTCTAGATTCTGGTATCATAAATAAGGAATAAACAATTTTAAGTGTGTCATAATTTAAAGATGGTGCTATGTCCAAAACTGAGTTGAAACTACAACTTTTCCATGTTGTTTTTAACATAGACATCTGAAATTTAAGAATTTACTTAATCTAGGTTTAGCTTACTTTGAGGAGAAATATGCCAGTTAATAATTACATCTGACATTTACTAAGTACTTTTTAATTTATCAAGCATTGTAGTTCAGTACCTCAAAAGCATTATCTTACTTGGCACGTAACTCCTTCAGTTCAGAGATATTTTTATTTATATTTTATGAGTGCATAATTTTACTAGAAATGCATTTCCACTAATATAATGAGAGATCCTATCACAGCCTGTCATCATGCGGTGGGCCAGGCTGTCCTGAGCCAGCTGACAGTCATTTAGCTTTGCATTAGTGTGTTGGACAAGTTATTGACTGCAATGATTACTTGATGAAACAAGCAATTAAAATGGATTCTGCCAAGGATGAAAAATAGTGGAAGCCTTATTTGTTTTAAATTTCTGTTCTCATCTCCCATTGCTGAGCCAACCCTGCTAACACTTTCCTCTGATCAGCCAATGTAAAAGCAGATATGATGGCCTGAGAGTACCATAAGTGAATGGAAAGGGAGAGACAGAAGCAGAGAAGAAGCATGGGGAAGTTTTGTGCCAGGCACTATCTTAGTCAATTTTAGCAAATTATCTGGTTTAAGCCTCTTAACAGCTTTAAGAGTGAAATTTTCCATATGAGGACACTGATAATCCCAGAGATACAATTACTTGTCCAAGCCCATATAGGTCAATAGGAAGCAATATAGCATTTCAGAATCTGATTTAAGTGCCTAGAGTTCTTTCTGCCATATTACAATATAGTGATTTTATTAAGGGAAAATGTTAAGTTGTCACCTGTGTTTTTAGAATGGTTAACAAAGTGGATAATTTATATATTTGTAGACAGTCCTTGCAAATAATCTGAGGATTCTAAATACCTAATAGAGGACTGAGTTCAACTTGAAGCTAAAGGGATACAGCGAACTGAGCTGGAATCATAAGAGAGGATGTCATCTGAGACACACCATATCCATAGAGTAGGCTGTAAAAATCAGAATTGCTCTGAAGATCTCAGAAATAATTGCTCCTTTAATTTAGAATTTGAATTGCTAAGTACCCCAAATTTTTCAATGGTTTGTATGCAACCTCTACATTCACCAATTTGCAAGCATATGATCATGACTGCCTCAGATATCGGGAGCCTATGTAAGCAGTTATGCTTTATAATATGCAGTTATAGAAGCTTTCATTAGAATAGTTTACACTCTCTTTGCTAAAGCATAAGTTAGTAACTTAGCGTTAGGGGAGGGTAATCACAACAATACAGACATGGGTGGACCCGTGCAGAACATAAATACTCTCTTTGCTTATGTCTATGTTACTCAAAGGAACAAGGGAAATAACAAATTCCCAATTACAATGCAGTAAACTTTAAGAGGAGCAGAGTGAGCTTCGTTCTTTTATGGTTGGTGTATTTCCAAAAAACACTTTCTTCTTTCCCAATTCTTTTTCTAGTTTCTCCTAAATTGGTGTTTCTTTAGGTGGAAGCAGTATCTCAGACCATAAAGCACTAAACCCATTTGAAGCACTTAAGTTAATTATTGTATTCATAAAATCTAGGTTGATCTGTCTCACAGCAAAATCAGTTAGTATAATTTTACCTTCTTTTTAAAATGCCAACGAACTATACGTGGTGCTTCTATGTAGAAATATATAAGTAGAACTGAGTTTTTACTTATAGAACTTATATCAAATGATAAGTGAAGCAAAGTGTTTTTATTCTATAACCTGGATTTAAAAATATGTAATCTCTGCAATATATATTAAAGAAACTATAATTAATTTTAAGAAGTCAAATGGGGAAAATAAAACAAAACAAAATGTTCCATCCTTAGACAGATGACCTATAATTTATTTTATTTGATTCAAGCTATATCTTTAACTAGTAGTATCAGGATCACAAGTCATTTTGAAATGTCATAAAAATGTTCCAAGTTTGTGGTTTAAAGGACCTTAGAGGGACTATTTGTGGTTTTGTACTTTCTTTGTTCAGTGATCCACTTGCAGGTTATTCTGAACCTCCTTGGGAAAAGATGAAAGTAGGATGGCATTTTGGAAATGATTCTTCATTCTGAAACCTCCTTGAGTGATAGACTAGATGAAGTATAGTTATATATTTGGCAGTAGAAAGCAATCTCTCCTGTCAAATTTCCCATTCATTTTTATTTCTGGATTTATTCTTCCTACTTTTGCTCAAATACCAACACGTAAAGAGTGTCCACAGATATAGGCTCAAATAATGCATTGTGGGAATTTAACACATTTTAAAAGACTGAAGGATAGTAAGAAGAGAGTTTTTAACAGATTCCTTATGGAGGGAAAAGAATACTGTTAGATGAAACAAAAATGGAAAAAAAAATCTTCTATTGATAGATGTAGCTTATATTTTCTTCCTTTTCTCCTAATTGAATTGTGAATGTTTTATTATCAAAATTCACAAAATTTTGATAGAATATGCAAAATATTTCCTGAGTTACAATTTCTCATTTAGAAACATTTGCTTTAAATTCTCATACAGATCCAATAACTGTTCTGTTCATTTTCCTGCTGACTACTTTTTCCACCTTGACTTGGGATACTCCAGAAGAGATATCCTTGTTGTTAACAAGGAAATAAGCTAATATAAAAGGGATATATTAAAGTTAGATTATAGGCCATATACTAAGAACTAAAAAATTGAGTTTGGTGGAAACATAAAAGATTATGTAGTTAAATGCTTACAACTTTCCCTTATATCACTAAATAAACAGAAAATAAAAATATTACAAAGGGTAAAAAAAACAGAAAAGATGCCTGCAACATTTTTAGTCAGATACATATTTGCATAGATATTTCTATATATTCATAGAAATATCTAGCACCTTTTCTTTGGAAATAAGAAAGTATAAAGGAAGAAATTGATTTTGACATTATCCTAGAGAGTTTAAATGGATCCTAACCAAATACAGACACAAGTCAAACAACACTGACCATCCAAGCATTTTACACTGATCAAGATAATGGCAAAAAGGTTGAACTTATGACAAATACAGAAATAAGTAAAATTTGTGTTATTTTTTTAAAGAAATAAACTGTCTGTGATTAATCTTTTTCCAATTTATGAAACTTAAATGACATATCATTTCTTTGTAAATTGTAGACAGGGTGTTTAATTATATAAAAATGAAACCTACATTCTGTCTTTATGGAGTTTATGGAAATAAGGTAATACAGATTAATTTAGGCTAAAGTTTTAAAAATTAATCATTAATATTAGAGAAACAAGGATCAAAACATCTAAGTAAGCTGTAGCTCAGATAAGAAGGCATAGATCCACTTCTTCTTGCTCCCTCTCACTAGGCACAACCTTAAATACTGCAAATGGTACAAAAAGCAAATAAAGGAGAACTCTGCGGGTGGTAAAAATAGAAGAGCTGGTGTGGGGACCCAGGATTTGAGCAACAACACAACATCAAGATGCCTTGTGTCCTCCCACCTGGCAGAGGAAGGCCATCAATATCCAGTATTTCTTTCCCCTATGACACAGTAGCAGAAGGCAGCCCAGATAGGCCCATTGTTTCTCCAGATCAAACAGGAGTCCCCAGGATAGCACCAGCTGAACTTAAGACATGAGAGTGCCTCTCCTTACCCACCTGCCCCGAGACTTCTTTTTTCTACCAAGGGATACCTAGGCTACAAGACAGAGCCTGCAGGAGAGACTGAACAATACCAGGCAACTTAGCAGGTCATGGAAGCCTCTTTGTCCTCATAGGACTGAGATTCTCCGTTCTTGATCAGATGTATTAGACCACTTCATGCTGCTATAATAGAATACCACTGACTGAGTAATGTATAATGAACATAAATTTATTTGCAGCAGGAGCCAATCCTTCTCATCAAATGTCACATTCATTTTTATTTCTAGATTTAATCTTTTGACTTTTGCTTAAATGTCTACATTTAAAGAGTGTCCACAGATACAATATAGGTTCTAGTGATGCATTCTGGAAATTTAATATGTAGTGAAACACTCAAGGATAGTACAAAGAAAGCTCTCTTATTTTTACTACCTTCAGGGTTCTCCACTATATTTGTCTTTTCACTACTTCTAGTGCTTAAGGTTGTGTCTCGTGAGAGACAGCAAGAAGAAATGGGTCTATGCCTTCTTGTCTGAACCACATTTCATTTAGATGTTTTGATCCTTGTGTCTTTTATACTAATGATGATAAAAGAATCAATCAACTAGACATAAAAATTCTAAATATGTACTGACCACAAGATCATATTTGCAAAATAATGTGAAACAAAAACTGATAAAGAGTTGAAAGCAGAGATTCACTACTGTAATTGCAGACTCCAACACTATCATTATAACAATGATAATAATGATAGAATTATTAGAAAATCAGCAATGACCTGGAATATCTAGAATATCTGCACATTTAACTAAGAAGATCTAACTACCACATATAAACACTCCGTTCAATTACAGCAGAACACACAATTTTTTTCAGACCTTCATGGAATACTCATCAAGATAGATCATAGACATAAGTAGACATTAATCAAGCCTCAACAAACTTAAAAAAAGAAATAATTTAAATTGTGTTATGTAGTTTTTATGATATGAAACTAGAAATAAATAACAGAACAAGAGGAATCTGAGAACATGTGGAAAATAACATATTTTTAAATGATCCATGGGTGAAAAAGGAAGTCTCAAATAATTTAAAAACAAATACATAGATGTGAATGATTTAAAAGATACAAAATATTATGTCAGATAGAACTAAAGAAGCGATTAGAGAAAAACTGATAGCAGTGTAGGCTTACATTAAAAATGAGAGGTCTCAAGTTGATAATCTACATTTCTATAAACAAAAGTAGAAACAGAAGAGCAAAATAAGCTCAAAACAAAAAGAAAAAATAATAAAAAATCAAAGCAGAAATCAATAAAATTGAAAACAGAAAAGCAAGAAAGAAAATTAATATAATCAAATATCTTTCAAATATGTTTATCAATAAAATTGATAAAACTCCAAAAATACTAAACAAAAATAACAAAAAGACAGCTATTGCTCATGTCAAAATTAAAGTAAGAAATAACGCTCTTGATTCTGTAGCTTTTAAAAAGATAAAGAGAATAATATGAACAACTTCATGCTCATAGTTTCATCAACTTAAAATAAATGGACTAATTTTTTGAAAACACAAACTATCAAAAATTACCAAGATAAAATTAACAATGTAAAATAGCTCCATTACAATCAAAGCAATTCAATTATTAATTAAAAGGTCCTGAAAAATAAAATTCCTGGCTGAAACAGTTTCACTGGAGAATAGTAATAAACATTTAAGAAGTAATTATTACTAAATTTATACAAGCTTTACCAGAAAATAGAAATGAAGTGAAAATTTCCTAAATATTCTTATGAAGTATTACACTACTACCCAAGCCAGTGTATAAAAAAGAAAATAATTGATTAGTATCCCTCACAAATATAGATATAAAAATCTTTAACAAAATACTATGAAATAAAACTCAATAATATATAAAAATAACTATATACATGACCAAGTGTGTTTATTCCAGCAATACAAGGATGGTTCAACATTACAAAATCAGTCATTGCAATGAACAATATCAACAGGCTAAAGAAGAAAAATCAGATGATCATATCAATTGATGCATAAAATTAATTCAGCAAAAAATAAATATTTATAATAAAAAACTGTTAGAAAATTAGGAATAGAGGAAGACCTTCTCCAAATTTTAAAGAACAGGTAAAAACCCTACAGCTAAGATTACACTTAATGATGAAAAACATCCTAAAATCCTTCCTAAAATCAGGAACAAGGTGCTATAGTTTGGATATATGTCCCTGCCAAATCTCATGTTGAAATGTAATCCTCAGTGTTGGAGGTGGGGCCTGGTGAGAGGTGTTGGGGTCATGGGAGCAGATCCCTCATGTCTTGGTGCTGTCCTCAGGTTAGTAGGTGAGTTCTCATGAGATCTGGTTGTTTTAAACTTTGTGGCACCTCCTTCCACTCTCTCTCTCGATTCTGCTTTGGCCATGTGACATACCTCCTCCCGCTTCTCAGGGAGTAAAATCTCCCTGAGAGACCCCAAAAGCTGAGCAGATGCCCGTGCCGTGTTTCCTGTACAGCCTGCAGAACTGTGAGCCAATTAAACCTCTTTTCTTTATAAATTACTCATTCTCAAGTATTTGTTTGTAGCAACATAAGAACAGCCTAGCACACAAGGTGAAGATGACTACTCTTACTTCTCTTTTCAACATAGTTCTGGAAGTCCTCAACTAGTGCAATAATGAAAAGAAAGGAAACAAAAGGTATACAGACAAGAAAGGAAAAAGTAAAATTTTTTTCTATTTGCTGATAACATGATTGTCTGTGTGGAAAATCCTAAAGGATCTATCAAAAAACAGAGCTAATAAATGATGCCAGCAAGGTCACAAGATACAAGATAAGCATAACACAATCAATTTTTCATTCTAGAAACTAGAATGTGCCCATGAACACTGAAATTAAAAACACAATACCATTCACAACACTCAAAAATGAATTATTTAATTGTAAATCTAACGAAACTGTGCACGACTTTTATGCTGAAAAATATACAACAATGATGAAATAAATTAAAAATCCTAAATAAGTGGAAAGACATTGTGTTCATGGATTGGAAGAAACAGTATAGTAATGAGGCTAATTTTTTCTAAATCAATGCAGAGGTGCAATGTAATTCTTATCCAAAATAACCCATTTTTGTATAAATATAGAATTATCACTGTAAAATTTACATGGAATGCCCAGGGAACTAAACTAGCTAAAACAATTTCAAAAAGGAAAAATAAAAAGGAATGAATTATTATATCTGATTTCAAGACTTATTATCTACATACATTAATTAATATTACGTGGTATTGACACATAAGCCAATGGAACAAGGTAGAGGGCCTAGAAACAGACCCATACAATATACCTAACAAACTTTTGAGCAAGATGCAGGAACTAAACTGAAAGATGTTCTTTTCAAGAAATGGTCCTGCGGCAATTGTTCATGCATAGACCAAAAGGAAAAAAAAAAAAACAAAAGAAAAAGAATCTCAGCCTACATTTCATATAACATACAAAAATTAAATCAAAATAAATTATATCCTTAAATGTAAATATATAACTAAAAAACATGTTTAACCTAAAAGAAAACAAACCTTCAGGATCTAGAGGAAAGCTATAATCTCTCAGACTTGACATCAAAAGCACAATACATAAAATAAAAAAATTATAAACTATAAACTTTCTCTTAGTGAAAACCAGCGTGAAAAGGATAGACAGACCAAGGTACGTATTTGGAGAAAACATTTAAAATTATATATCTGAGAAAGGATTAGTATTTAGAACATAAGAAAGACCTCTCTAACCTCAACAAAACAAAACTATACAGATTGCAAAAGGTCTTGCAAAAATGAACTACAAAAACCAATTAGAATATGGGCAAAAGACATAAAGAGACATTTCAGTGAATAGGATATGCAGATGGCAAATAAGCATCATATCAACATCATTGATCACCAGAAAATTGCAAATTAAAACCATTGTGATATATTATTACCTAATACTACACATCTATTACAATGGCTAAAATTAACAAAAAAGTGACAGCAGCAAATATTGCCATTTCCGTAGAAAAACTAAATCACTCTTATATTTCCTGTGAAAATGTAAAATGATACAGCCACTGTAGAAAACAGCTTGGAGCTTGGTAATAAAAAAGGTATACAACTATTATTCAATCTAGCAAGTTGTACTCTTGTGAATTTCTCCAAGAGTGGGGAGAAAGCTCTGTTCACAAAAGCCTATACAACAAATATTTATAGCAGATGTATTCATAATAGCCAAAACCTCAGCTCAATCAAGATGTACCTCAGTAGGTGAATGGTCAAACAAATGGCAGTACATATGCACCATGGAATACTACTTAATAATAAAAAGGAATCGATCATTTATGTACATATCAACTTAGGCAAGTCTCCAGAGAATCACACAAAGTAAAAAAATACTAATCCCCAAAGTTTATATTCTGTATTGTTCTATTCATGATGAAATTTTAGAAATAGAGGATAAGTTTAGTGGCAATGTTTAGAAATGAGTGGGAGAAATGGTGGGAGGTGTGTATGGTTATCAAAGAATAGAAAGGATCCTGACATTGTTGTTAGTGTTTAGCATTTTTACTCCTATTTGTGGATAAACACACCTACTCATCTTAAAATTGTATCAGATTTAATACACACATATGTGTGTGTAAGTAAAACTGGGTAAGTCTGAATTAGATCAATGGATTTTATTGATATTAATATGCTGGTTATGCTATTATGCTATGGTTATGCAAAATATCACCATTAGGGGGAACTGGATGAAGTATACAAGGGATCTCTCTGTATCGTTCCTTCTACCACATGTGAATCTACAATAATCTCAATTAACAAATATGCTGCTCATAAGTGAGAGAGGTTCATATGCCAAATATTTCCAGAAAAAAAAATAGTACTAAATTCATGATACTATAAGGTTTAAACAATGAAATAGTTTATAATTACATAGGAAAGAGGATTTTTTAAAATTTAAAACTCATCAGGATCTGGCATTTACACAAGGGAAAAGGAGTAAAATTAGCTGTACCAAGTATGAAGTCAGATATGAGCTATGATTATGACACAAACATCATGTTTTATTTTTCAAGGCCAATCCTGGGTGAACATTTGTCTATGGCCTAGTATCAGAGACACACGCATCAGGTACAGGTAGATGGATTAAGAAGAGGATTGAACAGAATAAACTAAAATAAAAAGATATGAAATAAATACATGCCTCAGGCAGTGAGAAATCTCAAATATTCTGGAGTAACACAATGTTTCTTATGGTGATGATATAAAAATATATCACTAAGATTATAATATACTGAGATCCTGCATCACCATTATCCCAGAGCTACAGTATGAGTGGCTGATGAATAGTAATGAAATTTTAATTAACATTTTGGTAGCGGAAGATCAGTTCAATAGTCATTTTCATTTACTTGATAGCCTTTTGGAAATTGGGATGCTTGTTTCATGCATGGACCATTGCTTACCACCTGCAGGGTTTATTTGTATGGCTAGCTATTAAATCTCACCTAAAACCATCATGAAGCTAAACGCATATCACTTCTGTTTTAAAGTGCATGTCAACGAAAAAGTTCAAACATTTAAAGGGTCATGCTCTGTAATGGAAAAGAAGAAAACAATAGCTTTTTCTATTCAATATGAACCTTCATGGAGAAAATTTAGAAAATATTCTAATTTTATGCTGGTTTAATGTTTAAATAAGCACATAAGTACATTTCTTAGAGTCAAATACTAGTACTTGAGGTAGAAATGATATTTTTAAAAAATATTCTATGGATATGCTTTCAGGCATACAGTGGATATTGTTAGCTGCCAATCCAGTATCATTCTTATTTTTCTCCTTCCAAACAGAATCCCTCTCTCTTTTCAAGCAGAAAGGTCTTGAATATTCACCATTTTCACGAGTCTGTGCATCTTATTCAGCAGCTACTGAGTCTACTCTCGGCTCCAGAGAATAGTTGGAGAAAATTAGAATGATTATATCTTCCCTTTCTGTATTTGAATCAAGAATGGGCATGTCATCTAACCCAGAAAAATAAAACAATATAAATAGTTGATTAGAGCTTCTGTGGAAATCCTCTCTGGTATTTTCAAGGGGGAGGGTCTCAGTTTCTACACAGAATCTGCACAAGGGCCATCCTACCTCCTAAATCTCTTCAGTAATTTTTGGTAATCTAGTGAAGGCATTTCATGCAGGTAAATGTACTCAGTCCTGTAAAATGCCATTTATACATCAAACAATACTTGGATTGATAATCAACCATTCAATTTAAATATATGAATATCACTGAGGACCTTGATAACATTAATTTCCTTGAGGTATTGGAAACAAAAGCTTTATGTAAAGTATTCAAAAAGATTCGGAGTGTTGGGGGTGTGGAGTGGGGGTAGAAAGAGCATTAGAAAAAATAGGTAATGCATGCTGGGCTTAATACATAGGCCATGGGTTGATAGGTGCAGCAAACCACGATGGCACATGTTTACCTATGTAACAAATCTGCACATCCTGCACATGTACCCCACATCCTGCACATGTACCCCAGAACTGAAAATAAAAATAAAATAGAAATAATTGGAGACAACCAACATCCATCAACAGATGAATGGATACACTAAATATGTTAAATAGACATAAAGTAATATTATTCAGTCACAAAAAAGTTCTGATATATGCTACAATATGGGTCAACCTTGGATAAATTATACTAACTAAAAGAAATGAGACACATAAGAATAAATGATGTAACATTCCACTTACTCGAAATATTTACAATAAGAAAATTCATAGAGAAGTTCCCAGGGGCTGGGGGAGAGGGAAATAGAAGTTATTACTTAATGGGTGCAGAGTTTCTGTTGGAAGTGATAAAAAAGTTTTAGAATAGATAGTGATGATGGTTGCACAGCAATATGACTATAAAATGCCACTGAGCTGAATATTTTAAAATGATTAAAATGACAAATTTTATGTTATATATATATGTCACCATGATAAAACCATTTAGACAATTAATGTAGACAATTTTCTGAAATAATTTTCTTTAAAATGAATAAAAATATTTAGTGCTAGTTGAATAAGTTCAACAAAAGTCTTGAAACTATAAAAGTAAAAAGATATTTAATTCCTATAATGATACTTAAAGACAGTGATAAATCATGAATAATGGCATTTTGAAAATGTGACAGAAGAGAAAATTCAAAGAAAAACTGAAAGAAAAGTGGAAAAAAATTCCCAAGAATAGGTTTTCCCTTGAAAAAAGTATGAGAGCTATTATTTTTTAGACTGGACAAAGTTGGCTCTTTGGAAGTAATGAAGAGGTGGGTCTGACTGTATTACATACATATCAGTGTGAAGAACAAGAGGTGTGTGTGGCATGTTAAATCATCCTGTGGACTCTATTGATAATTGTTTTTATGTGGAGTGAATATATTATGAGGCGTGAAGTTACTAGACTAAAAATGCTATGAAAGCTTATTCTAATTAAAACCCTTCTAGAAGTGTGAAAGGAGTCACTGGTAAAGCACTTGCTCAAATGATCAATTTAATTCAGATTAATGAAATCTACGAAGCCACAAATAAAACAGAGGATATAAAATATTAGAAGATACCACACTTACATGCTAGATAACCAAAATCAAACTTCTTAGATATAAAATGCCAATAAATATATTCATTTACTCTTAACAAATTAAAACAGAGAACCAAACAAAATATTTTTAAAAATTAATCAATTTTAATTTATTTTATTTTTAGTAAGAGAAACATTTATGCTTTTTCAGGTAGAATCAACCATCATTTAACATATTCTTTTTTTCCTGCCATCTCATGTTGCTCTGACTTAAATTAGGGCTAAAGATATTTGAATATTTGATTGCACCACAATATAAAAAGGGCTAATATAGATATAAACACAGAAGAGAAAAACAAATCAGAAAATGAGGCTCCCTGGGGTGGGTTATATTTGTCTCATGTCCCAGAATATGAATACACAACTTAAATTTAGCAAGCATTAAAGAAGAATCTATGTAGTTAGTCTTAATCCCTAGAAGTAACAAAAATTACAAATATATCATTAATGAGTGGTAAGTGCCATTTGATACTTATGGAATAATTAACATTACAGTACAAAAAACTGATCAAATATACATAATATTCCTCACATCTTCTCCTTTTAAATTATAAAATCACACTTTCTTATGTGACAAGATTTTGAGAGACTTAAATGAGATAATGTAAGTAAGTGAAACTGTTCTTTACTCTTAATGGCTGCATTGGATCTTGCATTGGTTATTCATTAAAGAACCACTCAGTAAGCACCTATGTACAAGGCCCCCTTTTAAGAACTGATGACACAGTGCATAAAAGCACTTTATGCATAAAAGTACTTCTCCGCATAGTACCTTTTTATGCCCAAAAGCACTTCTCTGTGTAGCTTTTATCTTTCCTTCTGTCTTCGTTTAGTCCCAATGTCTCATGATGAGATTGCAATAAAAATTCTCAATTTCCCCCTTTATTATTTGTGAAAATTATGGACGTATTTGTAGCTATGATCACCTATCACTTTTCTACTATAACAACAGAGCTAGACTATGAAATGCCTTCAACGGTGTATGTATTAGCAATTATATGTAACTATAAATTACATATAACATAATTGTATATGTACATTTTATGCTATGCATTACTCACTTTTTCCTTTCTAAAAAATTTTATACATAGCTCATGACTCTGTAATTTATAATGAAATACATACACAGTACCCTAAACTCACATTATCTTTGCAGCAGGGGAAATCAAAGAGAATAAAATCAAGATTCTTCTCTTTCCCAGAATTTTATATATATATATATACATATATATATTCCTGTATAAAACAAACAATATCTGATAAACCATGATAGATAAAATCCCAGGTTATTTTTTGATTGACTCATTCTAAATGTTGAATTGAGTTCTCATAAGAAGGCATTAATTTAATATAAATTTGTATTATTACTACGACATATATTACCACTACAAACATCGAGCAAATATTACCAGCGTCAATATCACTTAATATTTTTAATGTTTATTTGACCAGTTAACTTTGTTTACATGAATTGAATTAAGTACTCGTCATTCAACATTTAGCAGATTTTTTAATGAAAAATAAAGACAATAAATAACATATTCAATACAACTTTCATTTATCACCATTACTGAAGACCTACTGTGGACTTCACACTGGGTTTAACATATTTTATTTATTCCTTGATAAATTAATTACATTTTAGCTAATGTTGTTAATGAAAATGTTGAATAGTTTCGCAGTGCTTTAAAATAATCTACGTAGCATATTACATTTACAATGACATGAAAACTTCTAGAAACTTTTAACCAATAGATCTATTTTTCATCTCAACTTTTTGAGTAGGACAGTAAAATTCAAAGGGATACAATGATTTGTGTAATTCCAGATAGCTAGTGTATTGTGCTGAAGATTTGAAACTAGGTGCTCTCAATTGTAACACTGCTCTCCTCTCGTACCTTACTGACATTTACTAAGAGCACTGAATCTTTCTGTCCGAAGCCTTCCACTATTCTTATGCCTCCCCTATTTACCTAACTAATGTTTATAAAATGTAGACAGTTTTAAGTGTATTTTTATTTTTTTAAGTATAAGAAACTAGCCAAGTTAAAAAAAAAAAAGCATTACGATTGAAGTGTTTACAATCTTTGATAATCTGAATATTTTCCACATCCATTCCAAAAATTATGTAGGTGAAAGGTATTTTAATGTTAATTTTCAACTGGTAATATGGGGTAGTCATGTAGCTATCATCATTGAAAGAGGCATATATTTTCTTTAAATAGAGACTTTCTAAAAGAATTCTATTTTCATCAATATAAATTGAAGTTATTGCCATTTTCAACTATAAATCATTTGCACTGTTTTTTAGGAAGCAGTACTTGTTCCTGTCATGATTCCAGTCCTTGACATTGCCACTGATCATTAAAACCCTATTTCTCCTTGTATTCATAGAATTCAGATAGCTACCTTGGCAATGCAGGATGTCACATTTTCACGGTATTCATGAACATGGAATGGGAGCCTCCAATTTCTGTAACCAAGATATTTGAGAGTTGATGTGCCCAAGGTCCTCTCTTTAATCAGCTGTGGTACTTCCCGCCCTGAACTCTAATTATCCCTGAAACAGGAGTAATCAAGGCAGAATAAAATCCAGGTTATTCTCTTTGGCCCAGTTTATCTCTCTACAGCCACGGGGAAGGCTGCTGGATCAATCAAGTCTCCAAATAAAAAGGTAATTATTTCCTGATTTCTCTGGAGCAGACGCAATGAGAGCAAGGTTGCTTCTACTGGGAGTCCCTACTGTGTTGCCAAACAGCAGCAGTTATCTTAGAAGACAGAAGCAATTACTTGCAAGATGTTCTTGTCTTTTTAGGTAGGGCTGAGTGCTAGTCATTAAAATTCATCTGGCATTTGAGTAACCACTACAGGCCAGGCATAATGCTAGATATTTTTATATATATGTACATATTTTATATACATATATAAGTTAAATTTCTTTTAAATTTCAGACATTTATGAATGCACTCACATATGCACAAAAATATTAACACTGTAAGGTTTGAATCATATTCAAATAAGAGTGAGGAAAAGCTCAGTGAGTGAGTGAAATGACCAAGGTCACTGAGCTAGTCAGCACCTCAGTAGTATTTCAAACTTGTGTTTCTATCATCTTTCCACTATGTTTTTATTATGAGCATGTAGTAGTTTGCAAAGCCTTTTTCTAATGCATAACACACGCACTGATATATACACTACAACAGCTTGCCATTGTCATGTTAAATGCTTAGTACAGCAGTTCTAATCTTCTCTTTGTCCTAAAGGGTCCTTGGTGATAGGGGGATGACCCTGGATGTTAGCCTAAATTATTCTTTCAAACTTTATTTAACTCCCAATCTCCCATGTCCAAATGGTATAAAATATGTGAAATTTACCAATTAGCTAAATTTAGCATTCCATTTCTTCATGATACCACTTGAGGGAAAATATACATTATATACTTAGTCTAATCATTTAATTAATCTAATTGGTTTACTCACTGCCCACATGGAAAGAAGGATGCCATCACTGCTGAGGTATAGTACAGGCAGCCCCTGACACAAGGTAACGGTGTAATTCTTGAACCAGGGGAGGGTGCTACTGACATCTAGTGAGTAGAGGCCAGGGATGCTTGTAAACATCTGCAATGCATTAGACAGCACAACAGAGAACTGTGCTGCACAATTTTGCCCTAAGAGGGCAAAGTGACGTTGGATGAGGTAATTGTCTTCATCACATGAATTCCTAAGAGACAGCATGTACATGAATAACTGATTCATGCAGGTTTATAAAGACTCAGGTCCTTTCTGTGGCCCCTTATAGATCTGAGGGGCCCTCCAGATACAGACACCATCAGCTGAGAAAAGAATTCATTGAGAATGAAAACTGCTCCCTTTGCCCAATCTTGTTTTCTTTTCTTCCCTTTCCTTGTCTTTTACAGGAAGGACAGGAAGCAAGAGTGGGCAGAGGAAGCAGTTTTCATTTATTAGGGGATTATTCTCAAAAATAGTCTCCCAATAAATCTTTTGCATGCTAATTCCCATATCAGGCCCTTCTTCCTCTGGAACCTGACCAAAAAGGGCTGGTATCTGAACTGGTCTCAGAAAGCAGATGCTAAAATGAGATTTTGCAGTTGGATTATCCACTGCCCTGTTGAAAACAAGGACATCGGCCGGGCGCGGTGGCTCACGCCTGTAATCCCAGCACTTTGGGAGGCCAAGCAGGGCAGATCACAAGGTCAGGAGATCGAGACAATCCTGACTAACACGGTGAAACCCCGTCTCTACTAAATACAAATACAAATACTAAATACAAAAAATTAGCCTGGAGTGGTGGTGGGCGCCTGTAGTCCCAGCTACTCAGGAGGCTGAGGCAGGAGAATGGCGTGAACCCGGGAGGCGGAGCTTGCAGTGAGCCGAGATCACACCACTGCACTCTAGCCTGGGCGACAGAGCGAGACTCCGTCTCAAAAAAAAAAAAAAAAAAAAAAAAAAAACAAACAAACAAAAAAACGAGGACACCATCAATGGTGATAAATAAGTAAAGGCCGCCCTGGCACAAGGGAACAGTGCAATTTTTAAAATCTTCAGTGGCGGAGGGATGGTATACACTCAGGTAGAAAAGAATGGTGTACACTCAACAGAAGAGAATGCACTAGATGATGTGGTGTGATGTGTTAAATATTTGAGAAATATTGGAGACGTAGTAGTTATAAGGAGAGTGGAATTGAGTAGCTTTGCTAAACTTGAAGTATGCCTTGAAGAAAAAGATAAAAATATGATTGATTAATCTGAAATTAAAAGCTAAGCATGAATGCCAGGGCATGAATGCAAGTAGCTTGTAAAGAGGATCTCATTTACTGCAGCTAGGGGCAAAGAATGTTGAGGGCCAAATCAAAGTCTCAATCATAAGAGTAGAAGAGAGCTGTAAAAAAACTTCCAACGCTACGTTGAATAGGAGTGGTGAGAGAGGGCATCCCTGTCTTGTGCCAGTTTTCAAAGGGAATGCTTCCAGTTTTTGCCCATTCAGTATGATATTGGCTGTGGGTCTGTCACAAATAGCTCTTATTATTTTGAGATACGTCCCATCAATACCTAGTTTATTGAGAGTTTTTAGCATGAAGAGCTGTTGAATTTTGCCGAAGGCCTTTTCTGCATCTATTGAGATAATCAGGTGGTTTTTGCCTTTGTTTCTGTTTATACGATGGATTATGTTTATTGATTTGCGTATGTTGAACCAGCCTTGCATCCCAGGGATGAAGCCCACTTGATCATGGTGGATAAGCTTTTTGATGTGCTGCCGGATTTGGTTTGCCAGTATTTTATTGAGAATTTTTGCATCGATGTTCGTCAGGGATGTTGGTCTAAAATTCTCTTTTTTTGTTGTGTCTCTGCCAGGCTTTGGTATCAGGATGAATGGCCATACTGCCCAAGGTGATTTATAGATTCAATGTCATCCCCATCACACTACCAATGACTTTCTTCACAGAATTGGAAAAAACTATTTTGAAGTTCATATGGAACCAAAAAAGAGCCCACATTGCCAAGACAAACCAAAGCCAAAAGAACAAAGCTGGAGGCATCACACTACCTGACTTCAAACTGTATTACAAGGCTACAGTAACCAAAACAGCGTGGTACTGGTACCAAAACAGAGATATAGACTAATGGAACAGAACAGAGCCCTCAGAAATAATACCATGCATCTACAACCATCTGATCTTAGACAAACCTGACAAAAACAAGCAATGGAGAAACAATTCCCTATTTAATAAATGGTGCTGGGAAAACTGGCTAGCCATATGTAGAAAGCTGAAACTGGATCCCTTCCTTTCACTTTATACAAAAATTAATTCAAGATGGACTAAAGACTTAAATGTTAGACCTAAAACCATAAAAACCCTAGCAGAAAACTTAGGCAATACCATTCAGGACATAGGCATGGACAAGGACTTCATGACTGAAACACCAAAAGCAATGGCAACAAAAGCCAAAATTGACAAATGGGATCTAATTAAACTAAAGAGCTTCTGCACAGCAAAAGAAACTACCATCAGAGTGAACAGGAAACCTACAGAATGGGAGACAATTTTTACAATCTACCCATCTGACAAAGGGCTAATATCCAGAATCTACAAAGAACTTAAACAAATTTACAAAAAAATAATCAAACAACCCCATCAAAAAGTGGGCAAAGGATATGAACAGACACTTCTCAAAAGAAGACATTTATGCAGCCAAAAGACACATGAAAAAATGCTCATCATTACTGGCCATCAGATAAATGCAAATGAAAACCACAATGAGATACCATCTCACACCAGTTAGAATGGCGATCATTAAAAAGTCAGGAAACAACAGGTGCTGGAGAGGATGTGGAGAAATAGGAATACTTTTACACTGTTGGTGGGACTGTAAACTAGTTCAACCATTGTGGAAGACAGTGTGGCGATTCCTCAAGGATCTAGAACTAGAAATACCATTTGACCCAGCCATCCCATTACTGGGTACATACCCAAAGGATTATAAATCATGCTGCTATAAAGACACATGCACACGTATGTTTATTGTGGCACTATTCACAATAGCAAAGACTTGGAACCAACTTAAATGTCCATCAATGATAGACTGGATTAAGAAAATGCGGCACATACACACCATGAAATACTATGCAGACATTAAAAAAAGGATGAGTTCATGTCCTTTGTAGGGACACGGATGAAGCTAGAAACCATCATTCTGAGCAAACTATTGCAAGGATAGAAAACCAAACACTGCATGTTCTCATTTATAGGTGGGAATTGAACAATGAGAACTCTTGGACACAGGATGCAGAACATCACACACTCAGGTCTGTCATGGGGTGGGGGGAGTGGGGAGGAATAGCATTAGGAGATATACCTAATGTAAATGATGAGTTAATGGGTACAGCACACCAACATGGCACATGTATACATATGTAACAAACCTGCACATTGTGCACATATACCCTAGAGCTTAAATTATAATTTAAAAAACTACATAGGAAAGTATTGATCAATTTTGGAGTGTTATCTCAGTTCTCAGACTCCTAGTAAATAATAAAAACATGAAAGGAGGATGTCTCATAAAAACATGGAAAGACTGATAACCCACACTAAGTAAGGTAGAAATGCTGCTTCTGATAGCTTATGCAAAACAGGATTACAAGGCTTAAGTAAGTAGGTATTCTAGAGTGGAAATACCATGTAAGCCTGAAACACACAGAAACACACATACACACACAGCCCTCAGATTACTGCCTTCCATTGGTGTGGCAGGGATAAACTATTTACCAAAGTAATTAAGAATGTGTTGGCAGTATGAACTCCAGCGTCATTAAGAAATTCAATGATAGCTCCCTTCCATAGGCCATGACTGCTTGCAGGATATACCACTATAGAACTGGGCTCACTAACAGCAATGGTGATAATACAACACCAAAACAAAGACCAGGAGGTGGCATTTACATGAAAGGAACCAGGTGGATACAGTTATCATATGAGAGTTAAGACTAGAGTAATATCAAAGGAGACCTGACTTGCTGAGAGTTATGAAATGGTTAATGGAGCATGGCTTCCCTAGATGTAAATTTGAAGAGCATCCAATAAGGGCATTGCTTTTTCTGTACAACCAAATACATCAAGGATAGATGATCAGAAGGATCATGCTTTTGTCAGCTTCTGTACAGAGATGATTTTAGATTCAGAAGCCACAGACTGAAGATGAGGCTGGGTTTTTGGAAGAGGGACCCAATAACACCATGGAAATAATGATACCTTCAAGTCCTTCTCCAAACGATTTATGGTATTATGTTTAAGTAACCATCAACTGAAGAAAAGGGAGGACTTAAACATTTCAAGACTTCTATGCATAGAATTTTAAGTGGTAATGATACCCAGAAACTTGAAGTATCACAATGAAGGTATCAAAACTAGTTTAATAAACAGTCTGTTCACAGATCAGCCCACAGTGGGACCACTTGTCAATGTATGTGTCCTTCACCAGTAGATATATTCCCAATTCCTTAATATATACTTGGAATAGACACAGTTAGTAGTTGCTATATTCTCCACGTTGATTCTTATGCCTTTAGAGTAAGAGTTGTAATGATGAATTATATGGTTTGGCTCTATATCCCCAACCAAACCTCATATTGAATTGTAATTCCCATAATTCCCAAGTGTCGAGGTAACTGGTAAGAGGTGACTGGATCATGGGGGAAATATCTCCCATGCTGTTCTCGTGATAATGAGTGAATTCTCATGAGATCTGGTGGTTTTCAAAGGGGCAGTTTTTTCATGGGCCCTCACTTCTCTCTCCTGCCATCATGTGAAGAAGGTCTTTGCTTCCTCTTCATCTTCCACCATGATTGTAAGTTTCCTGAGGCCTCCCCAGCCATGTGGAATTGTGAGTCAATTAACTCTCTTTTCTTTATAAATTACCTAGTCTTAGGCAGTTCTTTATAGCAGTATGAAAACAGACTAATACAGTAAATAGGTACTGGAAGTGGGGCTCTACCCTGCAAAGCCACAGAGGCGGAGCTGCCCAAGACCGTGGAAGTCTACCTCTTGCATCGGCATGCTCTGGATTTGAGATATGGAGTCACAGGAGATCATTTTAAAGCTTTAATGTCTGTCTTGCTGGATTTCAGACTTGTATGGGGGCCTGTAGCCCCTTTGTTTTGGCCAATTTATTTCATTTGGAATTGGAATATTTACCCAATGCCTGTATCCCTATTGTGTCTTGGAAACAACTAACTTGTATTTTATTTTACTGGCTCATAGACTGAAGAGGCTTGCCTTGTCTCAGATGAGACTTTGGACCTGGATTTTTGGGTTAAGGCTGGAATGAGTTAATACTTTGGGGGATGATTGGGAAGGCATGATTGTGTTTTGAAATGTGGGGACATAAGATTTGGGGAGAGCCAGGAGTGGACTGATATGGTTTGGCTCTGTGTCACCCAAATCTCATCTTCAATTATGGTTCCCATAATCCCCACATGTCAAGGATGGGACCTGGTGGGAGGTGGTTGGATCATGGGGTGGTTACTCCCATGCTGCTCTTGTGATAGTGAGTGAATTCTCATGAGATCTGATGGTATTTAAAGTGGCATATTTGTCCTGTGCTCTCACTTTTCTCTCCTGCCGTCTTGTGAAGAAGGTCCTTGCTCTACCTTCACATCCTGCCATGATTGTAAGTTTCCTGATGCCTTCCCAGACATGTGGAACTGTGAGTTAATTAAACCCAGTCTTGGACAGTTCTTTATAGCAGTGTGAAAATGGACTAATCCAATGGAGAAATCCAAGTAGAATTTTCTGAAACTTCCCTGTACTTTGGCAAAAATATAAACCACATGCAGTATTGCATCCCAATAACTGATGGTACCCATTATATCTCCATTTAATGTAACAGTCTTGGCCCGTTTTTTTTTTTTTTTTTTTTTTAATGAGAGTGGAGTAGTGACAACTCAACCAAGTAGCAGACCCAAATTTCACTGACAGTGTAATCTGATGACTCTGAAAATCAGAAAGTGATTGATGTGCTGCTAAACAATGGTCTCATGGGGCAATATGTTTGACACTCAGGCAAATCACCTGGGCATATATTGGTATTACCTGCTAATTTTGATGGTAAATGGACAAGTGCAGCAGCAGTGATCTAACAAGGGCATTATAAATGTTGGCTCATATTACTCAAGAATGAGGTGTACATTGTGTCACTGGGCTCAGCAGATGTGCTAGCCAAGGCAGAACAAAATATAGAATAAGAATAGAGGAGAAATATAATGAGTACAAATCGTGGCCTCAAAACCAGCAAGAGGCTGAGGTTTCTTTCACTAATTTTCTATTATTTTTTGTTTTATCCAGGAAAATTGGCCTGTAAGCATCTCCAAAAATCTGTTATATATATGTATACCTTCAGGGTGAACAGGCTGCATGTTTTGATATACCACCACCACCTAGACACTCCTTCAAAAACATTTTCTCCCAGGTTTTTAGAGTGCTGCCAGAAGGTAGCTCTCAGCTGTTAGCAGTCATTGGAGACAATTATCTCACTCAAGATTAACCCAACCTTTTGGACAGCCTCCATCCAACAATTAGGCACTATCAGAATATAAAGACCCAGACCTCTTTCTCTAGCTTGGAATAACTCTGTAGTGCCTTCCTAGACTGAGAACTCACTTTGAATTAAGCTAAGCCCCTAGTTATGACTGCATTTTAGGTCACTATTTTTCTATACCTAATTGTTTTCTTCTCATCCCTTTTGCAGGTGATGTTCCCAAATGAACACTTCTTAACAAATCATTTGCAAACTAATCTTTGTCTAGGGAGCATCTTCCTGGGGAATTTAATATGCCATTGATGCCTTATTCTCAAGCCTTTCAACTAAAAGTGGTCAGAAAAGAATTGTATGATTTTTTTTCCTTTTATTCTTAACAGTTCTTAGCATGGCACAATATACAGGATAAATATACATTAAATTAATCTAGTTTCTTTAAATTCATTTTCAATTTAAACATAATAAAATATAAAACTTGTGGAAGTCTGTTTGGATCTAAAGTACATGCCTTTTCCATTATATCACTTTGCACTAACACCTAAAACAATACCTTATGTTGCTTTAGCATGCATTATCTTTCAGAACAATAACACATCTCAGCATTTGTTAACTCATTGAAGAAATTCTACCAGGCATTGAAAGTGACACTACAAAAATAAATGACTAGGGCATTGTTCCTGTCCTAGAGATGTTCATGCTGTAGCTTAGGGAAACAAACTAAAATATGGATAAGCACAATATATTGAAATGAGGGTTAAGAAAGGGGCATTAGCAAAGTGCTAAGTGTAAAAGAAGGAACAAGTCTGCTTATATGGTGCTCTATTGTGAAGTTTTTTAGAAAAAGTGATGATTAACCTAAATGTAGAAGGGTATGTAATTTTTTAGATAAACAAGTAGAGGAAGGTAGACAAAAGGGAAAATAAACACAGGAGACATACATGAATATAGTCTATTTAAACAATGGTGACAAATTGACTTAGATAAAGTGCATGAGTTTACAGGAGGAGAGTGAGATTATGATGCAGGAGAGGCCTGTTAAAGGTGAAAAAAATTATTTACTAATATTTGTTGAAGCTGTGATTATATTATCAAATGCTGCTCTATCAAATCATTCAGCAAGTAATCTGAAGGATGTATAAGAGTTTTAAAAAACTTGTATCATGAAGACTAATTAACAGTATATCCCAGTAGTTCAGAGAACAGATAATATATGTCAAGATTTCTTGTGGGAAGTGGGAAAATATCTGTAGCTGTGAGTTAGTGTCTATCTATGTGGCCTGTGGATGGATTGTAGTCTCAATAAGTGTGGAGAGCTTAGAAAATAAAGAATGAGCACATATAGAGAGAAATGTGAATAAATTAATCTGGGGCACTTTAAATTTTAGTTGCCTAGGAATATGGAGGTTTGATGTTCAGGATCAATGTCTAGAGCTAAAATTTATATAAATGTTTAATGTGACTCTAATACACACATAGACACACTACTCATTTTATGAGATAAATGAATGTTTCTGATTGGATGAAGTGCCACAGGGGAGTATAAAAATTAAAAGAAAAATAACATTGTAGAACAAAAATCTTAACACAATGTAGACGTAATGAAAGCTTGGGAATAAATAGAAGAAACAAATGGACCTAAGGAAATACATAAGTTTTCCTGGAAGGATAGAGATATTGATAAGTTATTAAATGAATAGTTGTAAATGAACATAAGACTGGCTTATATTAAGGGGAATAATAAAAAATAAATTTAGTGCATAACTTTAAAATTAGCAGAAGAAAAATTGATCTATGCAATAAAAATTAGAAAAGGAAGTAATGTAAATACAGTAAGTGGAACAAATGAGAAACAATGTAGTATGATTGAATGATTGTGTAGCTGTACTTACAATAGATATTAATAAGTTTAACCCATCAATTAATACTCTCAAACTGGTGAGAAATATGATATTCAACAATATATTATCTAAAAAATTTTCATTTACAGTTAAAAAAAAAACAAAAACCTTAAACACTGTTAAAGGAAAGTTTGGGAAAGAATAGGCCAAACTGTAAATTTTAAAAAAATCATAGGAGGATATTATTAAGCTAAGTCTCAGCACCTAATGTTGAAACAGCACCAAAAATAGAACCAGGGAAGAGGGATGGAGGGGAGGAAGAAAGGAAAGGGGCAAAGAAGAAGGGAAAAGAAAGAGGAGAGAGGAGAGGAAAGGAGAAAGGAAATGGGGAAGAGAGAAAGAGGGGGCACGGGTGAGGGAGAAGGAGGAGAAGAAACAGAAATAGAGGAAAAAGAAAACAATTAATCAATAATAATAAGAAGAAAAAAACAAGTGATATGGTTGGCTGTGTCCCTACCCAAATATCATCTTGAAATTTAGCTCCCATAATTCCCATGTGTTGTGGGAGGAACCTGGTGGGAGGCGGTTGAATTAGGGGGCGAGTCTTTCCCGTGGTGTTCTCATGATAGTGAATAAGTCTCATGAGATGTGATGATTTTATAAAGGGGCACTAGCTCTCTTGCCTGCCGCCAGGTAAGACGGGACTTTGCTCCTCTTTTGCTTTCCACCGAGATTGTGAGGCTTCCCCAGCCATGTGGAACTCTGAGTCACTTAAGCCTCTTTCCTTTATAAATTACCCAATCTCAGGTATGACAGTGTGAGAACAGTAATACAGTAAATTGGTACCAGTAGTGTGGGGTGCTGATGAAACTGCCTTTGCAAAATTATGACTGAGACAGTGAAAGATCTAATTTAATCAACTCCATCTTGCTTCTAACCTGCAAGCTGTCTTTGTTCATTCCTGGGCGTAGGCTAAACTAACTTTGGGAGAAACTCAGTTTATAGTTTAAAACAAAGATGATAACCTCTCTTTCCCAAAGCAAACCTCCTTCTTGCCCAGTGACTAGATTGGCTTTGTAGCACTAACATTAGCCACAGAATTAGAAATTATGGTTTAGGAATCATGCAGCTGGAGGCTACAAGATTCTGACCCTCCCTAAACTGCTCCGAAGAGCAGTGCTTGAGATATTTTACAGATCCATCAAGCAGTACTTGATGGATCAGCTGGCACCACCCAAATGGATAAACTGGCTCATCTGATCTTGTGCCCCCCACCCTTCACCCAGGAACTGAGTCAGTGTAAGAAGACATCTTCAACTCCCAATGATTTCATCCCTGACCTATCAGCACTCCTGGCTCACTGGCTTTCCCCCACCCACCAAGTTGTTCTTAAAAACTCTGATCCCCAAATGCTCTGGGAGAAAGGTTTGAGTAATAATAAAACTCCAGTCGACTGCACAGCAGCTTTGCATGAATTACTCTTTCTCTATTGTGATTCCCCTGTCTTGATAAATCAGCTCTGTCTAGGCAGTGTGCAAACTGAACCCATTGAGCAGTTACGCTGCTGTAAAGATACCTGAAAATGTGGAAGTGACTTGAACTAGGTAACAAACAGGCAAAGGCTGGAATAGTTTGGAGGGCTCAGAAGAAGATAGGAAAATGTTTGAAATTTCCTAGAGACTTGGAGGGTTCAGAAGACAGGAAAATGTGTGAAAGTTTAGAACTTCCTAGAGACTTGTTGAATGGCTTTGACCAAAATGCTGATAGTATGGACAATAAAGTCCAAGCTGAGGTGGTCTCAAGAGGAGATGAGGCACTTGTTGGAAACTGAAGAAAAGTAACCCTTATTATGCTTAGCAAAGAGACTGGTGGCATTTTGCCCTTGCCCTAGAGATCTGTGGAACTTTGAAATTGAGAGAGATGATTTAGGGTATCTGGTGGAAAAAAATGTCTAAGTGGCAAAGTGTTCAAAAGAAAGCAGAGCATAAAAAATTTGAAAAATTTGCAACCTGATGATGCAGTAGAAAAGAAAAACCCATTTTCTGGGAAGAAACTCAAGCAAGCTGCAGAAATTTGCATAAGTAATGAGGGGTCAAAGGCTAATAACCAAGACAATGGGGAAAATGTCTCCAGGGCCTGTCAGAGAACTTCATGCCAGCCCCTCTCATCACAGACCCAGAGGTCTAGGAAGAAAAAATGGTTTCTTGGGACAGGTCCAGGGACTGCTGCTATGTGCAGCCTAGGGACTTGGTGCCCTACATCCCAGCTGCCCCAACCATGGCTAAAAGGGGACAAGGTACAGTTCTGACCATGGTTTCAGAGGGTGCAAGCCCCAAGCCTTGGAAGCTTCCATGTGGCGTTGAGCCTGTGGGTACACAGAATTCAACAATTGAGGTTTGGGAACCTCCACCTAGATTTCAGAGGATCTATGGAAATGCCTGGATGTCCACGCAGAAGTTTGCTGCAGGAGTGGGGCCCTCAAGGAGAATCTCTGCTAGAGCAGTGTGGAAGGGAAATGTGGGGTTAGAGCCCCCACATGGAATCCCCACTGGGGCACTGACTAGTGGAGCTGTGAGAAGAGACCCACTGTCTTCCATACCCCAGAATGGTAGATCCACCAACAGCTTGCACTGTATACCTGGAAAAGCCACTGATACTCAACACCAGCCCATGAAAGCAGCCAAGAGTGGGGCTATACCCTGCAAAGCTGCAGGGGTGGAGCTGCTCAAGACCATGGGAACCCATCTCTTTCATCAGCATGCCCTGGATGTGAGACATGGAGTCAAAGGAGATCATTTTGGAGCTTTATTTAACTGCCCTGCTGGATTTTGGACTTGCATGGGGCCTGTAGCCTTTTAGTCTGGCCAGGTGTATTCGGAACAGGTGTATTTACCCAATTCCTCTGCCCTCATTGTATCTAGGAAGTATGTAACTTGCTTTTGATTTTACATGCTCACAGGTGGAAGGGATGTGCTTTGTCTCAGATGAGACTTTGGACTGTGGACTTTTGAGTTAATGCTGAAATGAATTAAGACTTTGGGGGACTGTTGGGAAGGCATGATGGTTTTGAAATGTGAAGACATGAAATTTGGGTGGGGCCAGGGGTGGAATGATATGGTTTGGCTGTGTCTCCACCGAAATCTCATCTTGAATTGTAGCTCCCATAATTTCCATGTGTCATGGGAGGGACCTGGTGGGAGGTAATTGAATCATGAGAATGGATCGCTCCCATGCTGTTCTCGTGATAGTGAATAAGTCTCACAAGTTCTGATGATTTTATTAAGGGGAGTTCCCCTGCACATACTCTCTTGCTTGCTACCATGTAAGACATGACTTTGCCCCTCCTTCACCTCCTGCCATGACTGTAAGTCTCCCCCAGCCATGTGGAACTGTGAGTCAATTAAACATCTTTTCTTTATAAATTACCCAATCTCAGGTATGTCTTTATTAGCAGCATGATAACAGGTTAAATACACCAAGTAAACAAACATGTTGCTAGAACAAAGCAGTAAAGAGAGAGAAGGAATAGTTAATGAAGTAGGAGAAAAACCAGAAGTACACAGCAAACTGAAATTACAGAGGGAAATGTAGAGAAGAAAGAAACAGAATATAGTATCAGAAGCTGCCAAGAGGTCAGCTTAGATTATAACTGAAACATGCTTATGTCAAAGAAAACAATGAAATGCCGAGAGTATAATAAGAAGGGCTCTGAGGAAGGATTTAGAGTTAAGGAAGACGTAACTTTTGTGAAACGACACTTAGCAGGGGCTAGAAATTTTAAATATTTATGTGTTCATCTATCCAAACCGCAGCCTGCAAATAGCAAAGAACACTTAGATAATGCATGTATACCTAAGCAAAGGTATGCTGGAAAACAGGGAACCATTCCTAAGCTACAAGAAATAGTAAAGACTAGAAAACTAAAAACACACTGAGTGATATTTTTTCTCTTCCTTTTATGTCTAACCCCTAATGCTGATTTTCTATTAATCCAATTCCAATAAAAGAGAGAATTAAAAAAATTATCCCTTAGAATAAAGGACTAATCTATGTACCCTAAATCCATTTCTACTTAGCATTCAAGACCTTTTCTTAGTTTGTCTTAGTTTTCTGAAGCCCAACCCAATCTTCCTCATTCCAATGACTTCCTCTTACATCACAAGCTATACAGGATATGATAGAGATATAATAACAAAATAATGCTCAGAAAAAGAAGA
This sequence comes from Pan troglodytes, assembly GCF_028858775.2. Lineage (NCBI taxonomy): Eukaryota > Metazoa > Chordata > Mammalia > Primates > Hominidae > Pan > Pan troglodytes. The sequence goes on from NC_072410.2 coordinate 109,431,603, forward strand.
AAACATACTCCAGCATTTTAACCCAATGAATGTTCATCTTCTAGTTTTATAGAAAGCCAAAAGGAAATAATTTTTTCAAGAAATTTTCCTGCGAAAGATTATTAGAAGCATTTTGGATTTTAGAAATATTTTTAAAAATCAAAACACTTACATGCTAAGGAAAATGGGGCAGCAGGCCATGAAAAATTCAAGAGTCAGTATTCAATTTGACTATACGTGAAGTTGAGAGGGAAAAAAGATCAGGAAGAAGAAGATTAACTTGGAAAACCAGTAGCTTTGAATAGCAAAAGAAAATCTCTTTAACTAACATATGCCAACATATGTAAGGGTGAGAAACAATAATTGTGAAAAAGATTTAATGCCAGATTACATTTATTTTCTCTGCTAAGTACATAAAAAAGGTATGTGTCACTTGTGGATATTAATTAAAATCAGGAGAAAAGAATACTAATTCTTTCGTTATTTCTTCTGACATAGTACCCACTGGAATGTTCCTTTCTTTTATACATACTGTCATAGAATCCAACTAAGTCGATGCAGATACCAAGAGAAAAGACCATTCTTTTTTTATTATTTTTCTCTTAAGTTTTGGGGTACATATGCAGTATGTGCAGGTTTGTTACACAGGTAAATGTGTGCCATGGTGGTTTGCTGCACCTATCAACCCATCACCTATGTATTGTGCCCGGCATACATTAGATATTTTTCCTGATCATCTCCCCCAAAATCCTCCCCCAACAGGCTCCAGAGTGTGTTGTTCCCCTCCCTGTGTCCATGTGTTCTCATTATTCAGTTCCCATTTATAAATGAGAACATGAAATGAATGCCATTTTCTACAGGTCCATAGAATTCCAAAGAGATGAATGGGTAACTAGAATGTGCTAATGGGCTAGTTTACTCTTTCCTTATGAGCGCATAATTGAGCCCCATCATAGGTGAATTTATGCTCATTGTCAATTTCAATCTCCAGCTTGGTCTAGCCACAGTCAAGTGCAGAAAAGAAGCTTTCGGAATGAAGATTAAAAGTCCCCTAGAGTCAGAGAGAACCATTTGCTTGAATCTTTACAGGCAATCACTAGTGTGATTCTCCACTAGGAGACATCCATTTGTATTGAATCTAACTTGAATTAAAACTGATTCTTTCTAGTAATCATATACCACAGCAATAAGAGGTAAGAGGAAGTATGCCAATGATTTAGAAAATAAAGGTAAATAGATACTTATTATGCATGTGCTAGGTGTTCTTGATAAAATTTGGATACAAGTGAATATCTGGTGTACTTATGCATTATATAAACTGAATATAATTAATTCAAATAAATATTATTCAACTTTGAAAATTATTATTCAGTTACTAAATTACTTCAGTTTTTTAATAAACACTCAGAAAAAGTAAATTTGCATATGTTATATGTTTCCCCATTAAATGTTTGACATAGCTAAATCCCTTAGAAATGTGGAAAAATGCAGAGGAATAAGGCTATAAAATGATGACCCTATACAATGCAAGTGTCAAAAAAGATCACTTAACTTGATTTACATGCATCTGAACCATCTGTTTGTTATTAACCCATTTTTGCTGGATGTGTGTCATATTCTGTTTATTTCAGAGGCTTCAATTGGTCCTTTCTGTTGGAATGCTTTCTACTACAAGTAATAGAAATCCAGTTCAAAATGGATTGCATATTTTAAAAATTAATTTTCTTATACAATAGGATAAATAATAATGAAAAATTCACTTGTAGTATGCCAAGTCTCCTGCTCGGCATCTTATGATTCTATTCACTTTTCCCTTTCTGTGCCTTTTAGGAACGAGGTCCTACTGTAGAATTCTCCTTAAATTTCACTGAAGCTCAGGTGATTCTAAATTAACCATACCAAAAAGAAAGACTGAACTTAACTATTTTCTTTCTTTCTTTCTTTTGTTTCTTTTTGTTTTTTGATACAGGACCTTCCTCTGTCATCCAGGCTGGAGTGCAGTGGTGTGACCTCAGCTTGCTGCAACCTCTGCTTCCTGGACTCCAGCAATCCTCCCATCACAGCCTCCCGAGTAGCTGGGACCACAGGCGCATGCCACCACTCCCGGCTAATATTGTTATTTTTTGTAGAGATGGGGTTTTGGTATGTTGCCCAGGCTGGTTTCAAACTGCTGGGTACAAGCAATCCTCCCACCTTGGCCTCCCAAATTGTTGGGATTCCAGGTGTGAGCCAGCAGCTCCTCCAAATGAACTTCATTTATATCAACTAAATGTAATGCTAGAGCTGTGGACTTGATCACTTTTGCTGGAATCATATGAGAAGAAGGGGCATGTGCCAGAATAAAATGTTCCTTTAAGAAATTAATTATTTGCAGGGATCTAGCAAGATGGCCAAATAGGAACAGCTCCAGTCTGCACCTCCCAGTGAGACTAACACAGAAGGTGGGTGATTTCTGCATCTCCAACTGAGGTACCCAGTTCATCTCATTGGGACAGGTTAGGCGGTGGGTGCAACCCATGGATGGTGAAAGGAAGCAGGGTGGGGCATCACCTTACCCAGGAAGTGCAAGGAGCGGGGGACCTCCCTCCCTCAGCCAAGGGAAGCTGTGAGGGAGTGTGCTACCCAGCTCGGATACTATGCTTTTCCCATGGTTTTTGCAATCCGCGGATCAGGAGATTCCCTCGTGTGCCTACACTAGCAGGGCCCTGGATTTCAAGCACAAAACTGGGCGGCTGTTTGGGCAGACACTGAACTAGCTGCAGGAGTATTTTTATACTCAAGTGGCACCTGGAACCCCAGCAAGACTGAACTGTTCACTCCCCTGGAAAGGGGCCTGAAGCCAGGGAGCCAAGTGGTCTCACTCAGCAGGTTCCACTCCCACAGAGCCCAGCAAGCTAAGAAGCTCTGACTTGAAATTCTCACTGCCAGCACAGCAGTCTGAAGTCCACCTGGGACTACCAAGCTCCGTGAGGGAAGGGGCATCCACCATTACTGAGGCTTGAGTAGGTCGTTTTCCCCTGAAAGTGCTAAGGAGGCCAAGAGGTTTGGCCTGGGTGGAATTCACCACAGCTTGGCAAAGTGGCTGTAGCCAAACTGCCTCTCTGGATTCCTCCACACTGGGCAGCACATCTCTGAAGGAAATGTAGCAGCCCCAGTCAGGGGCTTACAGATGAAACTCCCATCTCTGTGGGAAAGAGTGCCTGGGGGAAAGGGCAGCTGTGGGAACAGCTTCAGCAGACTTAAACTTTGTGGCCTCCCAGCTCTAAAGAGAGCAGCTAATCCTGACAAGGATGATTCTCCCAGCACAGTGCTTGAGCTCTGCTAAGGGACAGACTGACTCCTCAAGTGGGTCCCTGGCCCCCGTGCCTCCTGGCTGGGAGGGACCTCCCAACAGGGGTCGACAGACACCTTATATAGGAGAGCTCTGGCTGGCATCAGACTGGTGCCCCTCTGGGACAAAGTTTCCACAGGAAGGAGCAGGCAGCAATCTTTGCTGTTCTGCAGCCTTCCCTGATGATACCCAGGCGAACAGGGTCTGAAGTGGACCTCCAGCAAACTGCAGTGGACTTGCAGAAGAGGGGCCTGACTGTTAGAAGAAAAATTAATAAACAATAAGCAACAACATCAACATCAACAAAAAGGACCCCCCACCCAAAATCCCCATCCAAAGCTCATCAGCCGCAAAGATCAAAGGTAGATAAATCCACGAAGATGAGGAGAAACCAGTGCAAAAATGCTGAAAATTCAAAAAACCAGAATGCCTCTTCGTCTCCAAATGATCGCAACTCCTCTCCAGCAAGGGCAGAAAACTGGATGGAGAATGAGATTGATGAATTGACAGAAGTAGGCTTCAGAAGGTGGGTAATAACAAACTCCTCTGAGCTAAAGGGGCGTGTTCTAACTCAATGTAAGGAATCTAAGAACCTTGATAAAAGGTGACAGGAACTGCTAACTGGAATAACCAGTTTGGAGAGGAACATAAATGACCTGATGGAGCTGAAAAACAGCACAAGAACTTTGTGAAGTATACACAAGTATGAATAACCGAACCAATCAAGCAGAACAAAGGATATCAGAGATTGAGATCAATTTACTGAAATAGGACATGAAGACAAGATTAGAGAAGAAAGAATGAAAAGGAATGAACAAAGCCTACAAGAAATATGGGACTATGTGAAAAGACCAAACCTATGATTGATTGGTGTACCTGAAACTGACAGGGAGAATGGAACCAAGTTGGAAAACACACTTCAGGATATCATTTAGGAGAACTTTCCCAACCTAGCAAGACAGGCCAATGTTCAAATTCAGGAAATATAGGGAACACCACTAAGATACTCCTTGAGAAGGGCAACCCCCAAGACACATAATCGTCAGATTCTCCAAGGTTGAAACAAAGGAAAAAATGTTAAGGGAAGCCAAAGAGAAAGGTCAGGTTACCTACAAAGGGAAGCCCATTAGACTAACAGTGGATCTTTCTGCAGAAACCCTACAAGCCAGAAAAGAGTAGAGGCCAATATTCAACATTCGTAAAGAAAAGAATTTTCAACCCAAAATTTCAGATCCAGCCAAACTAAACTTCATAAGTGAAGAAGAAATAAAAATCCTTTCCAGACAAGCAGGCCTGCCTTACAAGAGTTCCTGAAGGAAGCACTAAATATGGAAAGGAAAAACTAGTGCCAGCCACTGCAAAAAGACACCAAAATATAAAGACCAATGACACTATTAAGAAACTGCTTCAACTAATGTGCAAAATAACCAGCTAACATCTTGATGACAGGATCAAATTCTCACATAACAATATTAACCTTAAATGTAAATGGGCTAAATGCCCCAATTAGAAGGCACAGACTGTCAAATTGGATAGAGTCAAGACCCATTGGTGTGCCATATTTAGGAGACCCATCTCATGTGCAAAGACACACATAGGCTCAAAATAAAAGGATGGAGAAATATTTACCAAGCAAATGGAATGCGAAAAAATAAAGGAGGGGTTGCAATCCTAGTCTCTGATAAAACGGACTTTAAACCAACAAAGATCAAAAAAGGTAAAGAAGAGGATAACATAATGGTAAAGGAATCATTGCAACAACAAGATCGATCTATCCTAAATATATATGCACTCAATACAGGAGCACCCTGATCCATAAAAGAAGTTTTTAGAGTCCTACAAAGAGACTTAGAGTCCCACACAATAATAGTGGGAGACTTTGACACCCCACTGTCAATATTAGACAGATCCATGAGACAAAAAAGTAACAAGGATATTCAGGATTTGAACCCAGCTCTGGACCAAGTTGATCTGTTAGACATCTACAGAACTCTCCACCCCAAATCAACAGAATATACATTCTTCTCAGCACCACATAGCACTTATTCTAAAATTGACCACATAATTGGAAGTAAAACACTCCTCAGCAAATGCGAAAGAATGGAAATCATAACAAACAGTCTTTCAGATCACAGTACAATCAAATTAGAACTCAGGATTAAGAAACTCACTCAAAACTGCACAACTACATGGAAATTGAACAACCTGCTCCTGAATGACTACTGGTTAAATAACAAAATTAAGGCAGAAAAAAATAAGTTCTTTAAAGCCAAAGAGAACAAAGAGATAATGTAGCAGGATCTCTGGGACACAGCTAAAGCAGTGTTGAGAGAGAAATTTATAGCAATAAATGCCCACATCTGAAAAGTGGAAAGATCTGAAACCGACACCTGAACTTCACATTTAAAAGAACTAGAGAGGCAAGAGCAAACAAATTCAAAAGATGGCAGAAGACAAGAAATAACTAAGATCAGAGCAGAACTGCAGGAGATAGAGACACAAAAAACCCTTCAAAAATCAATTAATCCAGGAGCTGGTTCTTTGAAAAGATTAATAGATAGACCACTAGCTAGACTAATAAAAAAGAAAAGAGAGAAGAATCAAATAGACACAATAAAAAAATGATAAAGGGGATATCACCACTGATCCCACAGAAATACAAACTACCATCAGAGAATACTATAAACACCTCTACTCAAATAAACTAGAAAATCTAGAAGAAATGGATAAATTCCTGGACACATACATTCTCCCAAGACTAAACCAGGAAGAAGTCAAGTCCCTGAGTAGACCAATAACAAGTTCTGAAATTGAGGCAGTAATTAATAGCCTACCAACGAAAAACAGCCTAGGACGAGATGAATTCACAGCTGAATTCTACCAGAGGTACAAAGAGGAGCTGGTACCATTCCTTCTAAAACTACTCCAAACAATAGAAAAAGAGGGACTCTTCCTTAACTCATTTTATGAGGTCAGCATCATCCTGATACCAAAACCTGGCAGAGACACAAGAAAAAAAAGAAAATTTTAGGCCAATATCCCTGACGAACATTGATGCAAAAATCCTCAATAAAATACTGACAAACCAAATCTAGCAGCAGATCAAAAACTTATCCACCACGATCAAGCTGTCATCATCCCTGGGTTCCAAAGCTGGTGCAACATATGCAAATCAATAAACATAATCCATCACATTAACAGAACCAATGACAAAAACCACATGATTATTACAATAGATGCCAAAAACGCCTGTGATAAAATTCAGCATCCCTTCATGCTAAAAGCTCTCAATAAACTAGGCATGGATGGAACATATTTCAAAATAATAACAGCTAGTTATGACAAACCCACAGCCAATATCATACTGAATGTGCAAAAGCTGGAAGTTTTCCCTCTGAAAACCAGCACAGGACAAGGATGCCCTTTCTCACCACTCTTATTGAATGTAGTATTGGAAGTTCTAGCCAGGGCAGTCAGACAAGAGAAAAGAAATAAAGGGTATTCAAATAGAAGAGAGGAAGTCAAATTGTCTCTGTTTGCAGATGCCATGTTTGTATATTTAGAAAACCCCATTGTCTCAGCACAAAAACTCTTTATGCTGATAAGCAACTTCAGCAAAGTCTGAGGATACAAAACCAAGGTGCAAAAATCACAAGCATTCCTATACACCAATAATAAACAAGCAGAGAGAAAAATCATGAGTGAACTCCCATTCATCACTGCTAATTGCTAAAAAGAGAATAAGATACCTAGGAATACAACTTACAAGGGGTGTAAAGGACTTCTTCAAGGGGAACTACAAACCACTGTTCAAGGAAAAAAGAGAGGACACAAACAAATGGAAAAAAAATCCATGCTCATGGATAGGAAGAATCAATATCATGAAAATGGCCATACTACCCAAAGTAATTTATAGATTCAATGCTATTCTCATCAAGCTACCATTGACTTTCTTCACAGAATTAGAGAAACCTACTTTAAATTTCATATGGAACCAAAAAAGAGCGCATATAGACAAGACATCCCTAAGCAAAACAACAACAAAAACACAAACAAACAAACAAAAACAAAGCTGGAGGCATCATGATCCCTGACTCAAAACTATGCTACAAGGCTACAGTAACCAAAACAGCATGGTACTAGTACAAAAACAGATATATTGACCAATGGAACAGAACAGAGGCCTCAGAAATAACACCACACATCTACAACCATCTGATCTTTGACAAACCTTACAAAAACAGGCAATGGGGAAAGGATTCCCTGTTTAATAAATAGTGCCAGGAAAACTGGGTAGCCATATACAGAAAATAGAAACTGGACCTCTTCCTTACACCTTTACAAAAATTAACTCAGGACTGATTAAATACTCCAGTGTAAAACCTAAAACCATAAAAACTCTATAAGATAACCCAGGCAGTACCATTCAGGACATAGGTATGGGCAAAGACTTCATGACTAAAACACCAAAAACAATTGCAACAAAAACCAAAATTGACAAATGGGATCTAATTAAACTAAAGAGTTTCTTCACAGCAAAAGAAACTATCATCAATGTGAACAGGCAACCTAAAGAATGGCAAAAAAATTTACAATCCATCCATCTGACAAAGACCTAATATCCAGAATCTACAAGGAACTTAAACAAATTTACAAGAAAAAAGCAAACAACCCCATCAAAAAGTGTTCAAAGGATATGAACAGACACTTCTCAAAAGAAGACATTTATGTGGCCAACAAACATATGAAAAAAAGCTCATCATCACTGGTCACTAGAGAAATGCAAATCAAATCTACAAGGAGATACCATCTCATGCCAGTTAGAATGCCAATCATTAAAAAATCAGGAAACAACAGATGCTGGAGAGGCTGTGGAGAAATAGGAATGCTTTTACACTGTTGGTGGGAGTGTAAATTAGTTCAACCATTGTGGAAGACAGTGTGGCAATTCCTCAGGGATCTAGAACCAGAAATACCATTTGACCCAGAAATCCCATTACTGAGTATATACCCCAATAATTATAAATTATTCTACTATAAAGACACATCCACATGTATATTTATTGCAGCACTATTTACAACAGCAAAGACTTGGAATCAATCCAAATGCCCATCAATGATAGACTGGATAAAGAAAAGGTGGCACATACATACCATGGAATACTATGCAGCCATAAAAAAGGATGAGTTCATGTCTTTGCAGGGACGTGGATGAAGCTAGAAACCATCATTCTCAGCAAACTAACACAGGAACAGAAAACCAAACACTGCATGTTCTCACTCATAAGTGGGAGTTGAATAATGCGAACACATGGACACAGGGAAGGGAACATCACACACCATGGCCTGTCGGGGGTTGAGGGGTAAGGAGAGGGAGAGCATTAGGACAAATACCTAATGCATGTGGGGCTTAAAACCTAGAAGACAGATTGATAGTTGCAGCAAACCACCATGGCACATGTATACCCATGTAACAAACCTGCACGTTCCTCATATATATCCAAGAACTTAAAATAAAATTTAAAAAAAGAAAAAACAAATTACTCATTTGCAGACTACTGCAGGAAACAATGATGAAAGTAGCTTCTGCGACCAGGAAGATTATAGACTCTCTCTCTTATCATCTCCTCCCTTTTCTAGACCCTACCATGGCACATAATAAAACATGTTATAAGGTTTTGGTGGACAATATAAATTTACAATATTTTGCATTTTTATACATAAGTTTACTGAGTATAATATGGCTTTAATATGTAAAAAAACATTTTACTGTAAATCAAAAATAATAAAATGCTTAGGAATGAAATTGACTGTGAAGTGTTTGGATAGAATCTTTTAATACTCTGGGTCATCAATAAATAAAGCCTATTCTTTCTTTTTGTAGCTGTTATTCGTGTCTCCTCAACTGTGGTCTCAACCACAACCTTGTTCTCCATCAATTCTATCCCTAGGCAGAGCTCTCTTGATGACTGCAGTGCCCTGGCATTGTGTGTATGTCTAGCCATCACTCTGGCTCCCCTCGACTCCCTGCCAGCAAGTTGGCCCCATTGAGCAGCCCAGCATGGTGCATTTGGTGGCTCTGAGAAATCTGATCCCATGAAAAAAAAAAAAAATCACAGGCCTCTGAGTTTTCTAATTTTGCCTCTGTCGTTTACTCTGAGTCATCATTAAACAAATCTTGTTATTTATTTGAGCCATAATGAACCCGTGAGTTTGGAAAACAGGCATTAAAGTCTTACCTTACTCACAGGCATAAATTAAATGGCATTTCATAGGAAATAAATATTTTGTAAGCCATGATTTGCTCAATAATAGTGAGACGTTTTTGTTTGTTTGTTTGTAACTATTGTTTCAACTGCAAAGTCACCAAAAACACTGAGTCATTGAAAACAGAGCAATGGTCCTTAGGAAAAATACAGGGTTAGGTTCCTGTGAATCTCTGATCACAACACTTTTGTCATCTGATCAATACATAACTTTGTTTTATGTTATTTCTGTTTAGAAATACCTAATTATAATATGTTTTTGATTTAACATTGAACTGACAGCCAACAACGTTATCTGCCTGAACGAGGCTCATCTAGCACATACAGTGTCTGTTTTCCGTAAGGCACGTTACAGCTTTCTTGTGTACAAGGACACTAGACAACATTTCAGCACTCTGCTTTGAGGCCATGTTGAACAATGAAATCACCAATACAAAGCAGAAAATGTGGTACTAAATAGACCACAAACAGACATGTGTTTATAGTACGAGAGCTGAAACAATAAGGCAGATTATCACCTTTTTTACTTCAGCTGTGCATGCCAGTGACTCAAATTTTTCACTGCTGTGAATGTTTTTACAAACTATGAAGGTGCCATGAGTATTGGGGTTATAAAGAAAATGTATTATTAGACAAACTTGCAAGTATGAAATCCACAAATAATCAGGATTGACTTTAATTATATGTGAAGGGCACGTGAATCTCCCTCACAGGTACTAAGCACAGGACACCTTATTCTTGTCTTGATTTCAGATCCCTGTTTGGAACCCCAGTATGCAGTCTTTGTCCTTCCTTCTATCGATGTATTAGTCAAGGTTTCCAGAGAAACAGAACAAACATTACCCTACAGGATTGGCTCATCCAGTTATGGAGGCTGAGAAGTCCTAAGATCTGTAAGCTGGAGACCCAGGAAAAAAAAATGTGTAAGTTCCTGTCCAAGACAGCAAGCTTGAAACCCAGAAACCGCCTATGTTTCGGTTCAACTCTGAAGGCAATAAAACACCAATGTCCCAGCTCACGCAGTCAGGTAGGAGTTCCCTCCAACTCATGGGAGGGTCTGTTTTTTTATTCTAGTCAGACCTTCAACTGATTGGATAATCCCCACACACTTCAGAGATGACAATCTGCTTCTCTTCTGATTCTAATGATAACCTCATCCCAAAACAGCCTCACAGGCACATCCAGAATAATGTTTGACCAAATATCTGCACATCCTCCTGTGGCCCAGTCAGGTTAACATGTAAAATTAATCATCATAATTAGCATTACATATTTTATTATCTAATTTTTACATAAATTTTGAACAATGTATATCACATATATGCACATTATAAAACTTAAACCACTTCATGAAAATCCCATCAAAGCCAGAACTCCATTTTGGTAATGCTTCTCTGCCGTGGCTCTTTCCCTTTCTGACACACAAGATACAACTAGGTGGTCTTCATTCATGATTTCATAATTCTAAGAGGCCTTGACGTCTCCATCACATGACCTAAGGGTCAAAAAGGCTTCAAAGAGCTAACCTGATATGGAATGTTCACTATAGGTCAGGAGCTTTTTTTTTTTTTTTTTTTTTTTTTATTATACTTTAAGTTTTAGGGTACATGTGCACATTGTGCAGGTTAGTTACATATGTATACATGTGCCATGCTGGTGCGCTGCACCCACTAACTCGTCATCTAGCATTAGGTATATCTCCCAATGCTATCCCTCCCCCCTCCCCCCTCCCCACCACAGTCCCCAGAGTATGGAATACTATGCAGCCATAAAAAATGATGAGTTCATATCCTTTGTAGGAGCTTTTAAAAATTATTTTGTGGTGTAAGTTTACCACTTTTTTAGCCAGGCTTTGAGTTAGCCACAATTAGTAGCACTATTTGAAAGATGAGGAGCTTGAGATGCAGAGAAATTTGTAAGGAACGCATAGTTCCTATTACGGAAAGTTCTTCCTGATGGAAAGACAAGAATCTGACTTCAAAGCCCGTGTTCCTATCTGCTATGCCTTACTGCCTCTAACTGGCCAGTGCTACTTTCTACTGTTTTTTTCCCATTAGGAGATACATTAAATAAATTGGAAATATTTGGAATATAGCAAATAATTAGCTCATGTATTTATGGAACCTGCAGAGATCTTTAGTTTTCTAGGGCACAGCACAAATGGCTTTCTTTTATCCAGCTTGTTTGGAAAATTCCAAGTCTAGCTGTGGAAATGAAAAAGAGTTCTCAGTCCACCAAAATGATTTTGTTCCCAATCTGATGTAGCCTATTGTGATTTATGCCTTTGAAAAGGATGACCAACATGGTACATAACTGCCATGCCAATTTCAGCTAAATTATCTCTGCCCTTTTGCAGTTTCCCTGTGAAACTCTAATTTGGCTTGTGAAATCAAGTTGTTTTAACAGCAATGCTTTTTCTCTTTTTAGAAGTTTTTTATACAATGGTAAAAATATGTTTACTTTTAGTTTTAAATATAGGTTATGGAGTGAGATATCATTCTTTTTAAAATCAGAAATGACTAAAATCTGAATCATGAAATAATAGGGGGAAATATATCACCACAGCAAAGCACTATGCAGAAAACAATGCACCAAAAGATTTAAAATGTAAGCTATCTATTTAACCTATCTGCCATTCAAAGGCAGGGGTGGTAAGATGGTGGAAAGAGGTAAAGTGAGCAGAAAATGAAGAACAAATCACAATATTGGAGGATCAGAAGAATTGGAAGGGGAGTGACATGATTTTAAGTGGGTTCCAATTGCCTTTGTGTGAATATTAAGAATGCCCTTATAATGATTGTAAAGATGCTTAATGATGTGATCTCCTACTTAGATCTCTAGCTTCACCCCTGGTTAGACTCCTTCACAAACCTTATGCTGGTCATACTGAATATTGTCTGAATCCTTAAAAATTACCTTATGCTTTGTGCCTCTGGAAATCCTCATGTTCTGTTTCCTCTTTCTGTGAAGATCTGGACAACCTGACTCACAACCTTATTTATTTTTATGACATATTTTAGCCTTTGGTCCAGATTGCTGGTCTGTAAGGACCTCACTCATTGGCCCTGATTCTAAAGAGTTACTTATTTCATTTTCTGAAAGTTCATAGAATCATACGCTTTCCTCTTTTTATTTTAGAGTCTCTCTCTTTCTCTCTCTCTCTCTCTCTCTCTCTCTCTATATATATATATATATAGTCTTCCAAAACTCCTCTGAAGAGAGGGAAGCATTCTGTAAGACTTTGGGTAGGTTTTTTTTTTTCCTGGACAGAGTCTCACTTTGTTGCCCAGGCGGGAGGGCGGTGGCACTATGTCGGCTCACCGCAACCTCCACCTCCCAGGTTCAAGCAATTCTCCAGGCTCAGCCTCCCGAGTAGCTAGGATCACAGGCCTGCGCCACCACACTCAGCTAATTTTTATATTTTTAGTAGAGATGAGGTTTCGCCATATTGGCCAGGCTGGTCTCAGACTACTCTTGACCTCAAGTGATCCGCCTGTCTTGGCCTCCTAAAGTGCTGAAATTACAGGTGTGAGCCACTGCGCCCAGTGACTTTGGGTACATTTTGGTTGTTATTTTGTTTTACCCCACTTCTCTGTACAAAATATGAGACATGTGAGTCCTCTTAACTGGTGCATGTGTGTGGAGGGAAGCATTTTGTTGTTTAATGCCAAAATGAGATAGATAGAAGTTTAAAGAATGTGACATTTGTAAAGTGTTATCTGTAAAAAAAAGAGCAGGTACTTACCAGCCCCAGACTAGAGGAAGACATCGTGCACTGCTGGCGCTGTGGGGGAGACAAAACTAGCAGGGCACTGAGCAGAGAGCCTCAGAAAAATGTGTGCATTATTTTGTGTGTGTGTGTGTGTGTGTGATGTGATTGTATATATGAGATGTGTGCTTGGGGGGTGTGGTTTGTCTGGTATGTGTGCACGTGTGTAGTGTAATGTGTGGTAGGTGATGTGTGGTGTGGGTGTTTGTATGTGATGAGTGTGAGTGGTGTGACTGTGGTGTATTATGTGTGGTGTATGTATATATATGCGTATGTGGAGTATGGTATATGGTGTCTCTGTGTGTGTGTGTGTGTGTGAGAGAGAGAGAGAGAGAGAGAGAGAGAGAGAGAGAGAGAAAGGAAGAAACCTCTCAACTATGTTGTAAGCATTTAGTAAAATTACAAAAATAGCAATATTCTTGGTGCAGTTGTCTCCTGTGAAGGTCAGTGAAGGGGATGAGTTTTGCATAACGAAGATGTATAAGCCAGACCATGTGCAGCAGAAAGCAAGCCAGCATGTGAAATACTATTTTATCTTCATGACTACTACAGGCTCTGAAACATATTGGTGCTTGGAGACATTCTTAAAAACATTAATGAATGATGAAAACATTACAAATTGTGTTACAAACAAAAAGTCTTTTGTTAAATACTTGTTCATTATGTTTATAGAAAGGAGAGATAAAGAAAATAGTTTCAAGATTATACGTTTGACAAACGTTTCTGTGAAAATTACTAAAGTCATTTTTGCTGATATAAAATTAGTCCTTCAGTTGTTGAGATTGAATTGTTTTTACTGAGCATTATTAAAATTGTTTTTTTTTCAGTAATCAAAGTATTTAATTTACAGATGTTCTCTAGGTGTTACTGTACAGTAATGATATTCTGCAGGCAATTATGTAGTAAAAGATTCCAAGCATGTTTGTGATATGTTTAATTCCTGACCCTTGGCTTTATTTAGTTAATAGTCTTTTGTTCTTTCATTCATTTAATTTAATTCATTCATTCATGCAAAAGCTACTTATTGAGAGATTTCTAAGTGCTAAGCATTATTTTAGGTGTTAAGGGACTTGATAGTGAACAAAACCAGCAAAACTCTCTGCCCTTATGGATTTCACATTCATGTGGTTGCAAATGCAAGAGATCAATACAGGCAAGTGTTAACACAAATTGGAAAAATCAAAAAAGAAAAGGGTGGTGACTAAAGGAACCAAAAGATTGAAGTACCACTTGGTCTGAGAAAATTTCTGGAACCAACTAAGAGAAAATTAGTCAATATTCTCTGTCTGTTTTTTTTCTCCTATTCTCTAAGAGTTTTATCTATTTTTTCTATACTTTCTTTCTGCAAGCTGGACTTTTGTGCCCTGTAGATAACCACTAACATGATCCAGTCACATCCAAAAACATTTTAATCTCATTTTTGCTTCAAACTCCAAGAATAAGTTTTCTGATTGTACTAGGTTGGTCAACTTTTGTCTCAACTGTGACAGATTGGGGGGATAATTAAATGTACTAAATGGTTGCCACCAATATAATCCTATGAATGAGTGAGAATCTAAAAAGAGTAATAAAACTGTAAAGAATTCTGAAATCTCTTTTTGACACTCAGGGTGTCCTTATGGCTTTATGTCTATTCTGGTTCCCTCTACGTCTGGTAAGAAGTATTTCCCTTTGGGATTCTAACTCCTGTATGTCTATGTGTGGATACTTACATATTTTTACAATTTAAAGCAATATAGTTAGGCTCTTTATTTTTGGTTGGTAAACGGGTTTGTAAGATTTAAAGCAATAAAGAAGATAACAGAGAAAAAGATGAGCTGGTTTAATTACTCATATATAAACTATTTCAAATATCTTCACATATTCAATATAATATCAAGAAAAAAGGTAAGAGATCTATGTTCATATGAATTGAGGAATATCACCTGGCCATTTTGAGCTTTCATTTTTAAAACCTAAAGAACTTTCATTATGGAATACATATTTATGTGACACATTCTATCTGATATTGTCCAGGTCCTGAGGGGGAAAAATATTTTCTTGCTTTCTTGACAGGGTTTTTGCAAGGATCAGAAAAAAAGAAGCAATATAAAATGACAAAAGTAAGGTATAAAGGGCCTAAAAATGGAAGTGATCACTATTAAAAAAGATCATGCTTTTAAGAGGGCGTTGCAAACTCTAAAATGTGGCTAAGTTAGCAACATATTTGTCAGGCTTTCTGGGAGATTACTGAGAGGTGTCTGGGTCATTACCAGCTAGCCATCTGGTGGAATCTAAAGGAATTAGAAGATGAAATCCCTTTTTCCTGCTGCATTTATTTGAGCAAGGTGATTTTATCATGCATATCCTGTACCATGCTTTGTATTTTACAAGGCTTGCTGGCACTGCAGTGCAGTGCCCCCAGGACACCATCAATGCTTCCCTAGGGAAAACCTGAACAACAGCTCAAGCTTTGAGAGTTTGCTCACCCGTGGAAAGGGGTTGCAGGAGCCCAGTAGGCATCCACTGCTAATTTGAGGCTGTTGCATTTGTATTCTCCTTCTCACCCACTGAGTTCATTCTTCTTATAAATAAGAGTATTTGCTCTAACTTTGTAGTTCTTCTTCTCCAAAAAGAACATCTGGACATTCTTTGCTGAAAAATACACAGCATACCTCTCCTGAGAATATTTTTCATCTAAAAATGTAATGTTTTAAATCAGGTAAAATTAAAGAGCAGGATTAAATATCATAGCTTGATCTCCTAGACTGGGGAAGCACATGGCGTTGCTTTAAACTCAGATGTCAGAGCTGAATTTTTCCAACAAATAACAAATAGCAATTAGAATGTAAGCAAATGAAGCATACAAATTAGATGAAAATACTCTTCTCTTTAGTCAACTCTGTCTCTGTTTTGCCTTAGAACCCAATTGCCATATATCATACTGACTGATCACTGCTTATTTCTTTAAACTGAAGCCAAAGGTCACTTCTTATAGGAATCTTTCCATGATTCCCTCCCTTTATACTTCCATTCTTCATCTCATGATTTTTCACGCTAGCAGAATTCTTGGCATATAGTAGGCAATTTTGATATGTTAGTTAAATGAATGAATTGGGCTTAAAACACTGTGGTAGGCAGAATAATGCCTCCTCAGTATGTCTGTATCCTAATCTCCAGAATCTGTAAACATGTTAGTTTGCAAGGCAAGGGGGAAATAATAATGCAGGTGGAATTAAGGTTTCTCTTCAGATGACCTTGAGATGGCGATGTTGTCTCTGATTATGTATGAACCCAATGTAATCTCAAGGGTTTTATAAGTGAAAGAAAGACACAAGAGAGTGTGATGATGCAGCATGCAAAAGGCCCTACTGGCTGTTACTGGCTTAGAAAATGGAAGAAGGGCAAGAGCCAAGGACTGAGGGCTCTTGGAAAAGAGCCTAGGAGCTGGAAAAGACAAGGAAACATTTTGTTTGTTCTGCAAAAGCAATGCTGCCCTTCTAACATCTTGATTTTAGCCCAGTGAGATCTGTTTCAGGCTTCTGCACTCTAGAATTGTTGAGATAATTAATTTTTTTTTTTTTGGAGACAGAGTCTCGCTCTGTTGCCAGGCTGGAGTACAGTGGCCCGCGATCTCATCTCACTGCAACCTCTACCTCCCAGGTTCAACTGATTCTCCTGCCTCAGCCTCCCAAATAGCTGGGCCTACAGGCTAATTTTTGTATTTTTACTAGAGACAGGGTTTCACCACGTTGGCCAGGATGGTCTTGATCTCCTGACCTCATAATCCTCTCGCCTCAGTCTCCCAAAGTGCTGGAATTACAGGCGTGAGCCACCGCTCCTGGCCCAATTTGTGTTGTTATACCCAAATTTGTGGTAATTTGCTAAAGCAGCAATAGAAAACCAGTATAGATACCGTAATATAGGCTTTTTTGTTTGTTTCCTCCTTTTCTGCTGGTGCCAATGGTGAAGTCATGGGCAGGATCTTTCAATGTCAACAGAAGTATAACCATAGTATTTCCTGATTGAATGTACTTCTTGAAAGTTTAGTAATGAAAATGCATTGAGTTTAGAGATTGCACAGCTCTGAATCCTAGCCCAACACAAGACATTTGTGACCTTGGGCAAATCACTAAACTGTACTGCATGTTTTTATTTGTTTAATGGAGACCATAATATACACTTTGCAGGGGCACCGTGAACACTAAATGATCTGCTAAAGGCCATCGTACACAGTCAAAGTAAAATAAATGCACTATGGCAGAGATAATCATTTTGCATGCTGAATGAAAAATGTAATAAGGTATAAGCACCAATATGTGTTGAGAACTGTGATGATATTTCTTGGGGGTGTTAGAGCTGACACTGGCCTTGCATGAAGGGAAAGGTTCATACATGTGGACACAGCACAGAAAAGGCACTCCAGGCTGTTCAAGTTGTGTTCAGGATAAGACATTACGAGCAGCCCAGAGCAGCTGCTGGTGACACCACTTAGTGGCCACAAGGGTGATGCTGGAGCCAGGAGGCTTTGGATTGCCTGGTTCCACAACTTCCAGAGGTTGGCAGTTTAGGGTCGTTATTCACAAACCCTTTGTGCCTCCGATTACTCAAATGTAAATAGACAGGAAGCTCTGACAGTTTAATGTGTCAGCACATCTAAAGCACAAGAGCAGAGCACTTATACAAGTCTAGTAAAAATTAGCTGATGTTGGTGTTATTTACTGCATGTGGAGAAGTGAGTATGGGGAAGGTGTTCTGGAATATTTTCAGCCTGGATCGCTTGAGCAGCAGCCTCCTCAAACCCATGGAAAATGTCTTGTAGGGAGGAATTTCATGCAAGTGTGGGCAGGAGTGGGCAAGAGAGTTCAACTGAAGTTGAAGTTCAATGAGGATAGAAATTAGATTCTGCTATTGTAATTCACCAATTTATCCTCAGCACTCAATGTCTTGCCAATAGAGGTACTTGTTTGAATGTACTTGTCTAAAGTTTAGACTACAACCTAAAGTCTAAAATTAGGTACTTGTTTGAATGTACCTGTCTGAAGTTTAGACTATAGCCTAAAGCCTAAAATTAGATTTTGCTGTTGTAATTCACCAATTTATCCTCAGCACTCAATGTCTTGCCAATAGAGGTACTTGATTGAATGTACTTGTCTAAAGTTTAGACCATAGCCTAAAGTAGCTTATCAGTCCTATTTTTTGCACAAACTAGGGTGTAATCAGTGTGAATGAAACACTTGAAGCCCATTACATCAAGCCAGATAGACCATAGTTTAAATCATCCAGGGACAGGAGTATGTATTTCTCCTCTGCTTGCTTGTATGACATTGGGTGAGTCATTCAAACTCACTTGGTCTCAGGTTCTACCTTTATGAAATGATAAATCTGTGGGTTGTGTTCTAGTCTGTTACTTTGCATGGTTTTGTAAAATAATAATAATACCATAATTACATAAATCCCAGTCCAGATTCTATCTTTCTATTTTACAATCTATATAACTTACCTACCATATTTGCTAGGAGTGTAACTAAAAGTTACTGAAACATCAAGAGTTCAGTCTTGGTCCTGCTGCTTGCTTCACAGAAAGCCAATCACTGAAACAAGGAGCACTGCCGGGGAAAGGGGCTTTATTTGGATGCTGCAGCCAAGGAGAATGGGACATTACTCAAATGTCCCAATGGACTAAATCTTCTCAATGGACTAAAATTAGAGGTAGAAAAATAAGGGAAGAAATGTAACTAAGTATGGAAAAATAGGAATTAGGAGACTATTAAGAAGAGAAGGTGTTCAACAGGCAGCAGCAGGTTACTTAGGCAACCATAATCGGCAAGGGGTCTGGGTCTGGCATCTCATTGTCCAGGTGCAGTTATCTGGTGAGTTGCAGTTCCTTGAAACTATCTTGGAAGGCTGATAGTTGGTTTCCTGAGAAAGGAACTCAGATAAGAAAAGTGTAACTTTCTTCAGTTTTAAGACTGGGAGGGTCAACTTTTTTCTTTATTTTTTTTTTCAAAAGAAACCATAAACATCAGTTCTATAGGACAATTGGGCCAGTTTCATAAACATTATAACATATAAGCAAAGTGTATAAGACACGTACTGGTCCATAATCAATGTTCAATGAGCCCCTTCCTTATTTCTCAGCCTTGGTAATATTTAAGTGCTTTTCTTCCATAAGTTAACAGGCATAAGGTGTTATCCACAGTCCTGGCAGAAGAGTAAGATGTCTTGTTGAATCTATCCCCTGGTTTATGTCTCCCACACTATTCTTATTTAAATGGAATTATCCTGTTTATCACCTAGGCATTTTACAGATAGACTCTCTGTAATAGTAGTGCCATGCAGAGCATTATAGCCATGCTAAAATATCATTTTTCCTAGGAAATAATATCAGTATCAAGGTGTATGGCAAGAAAATATAAATCTTTCAATGGGCTAAGAATTAAAAAAAGAGTAATGATTCTGTACAATTATAGTATAAGAAAAATGAGGGTGGATATTTAGGTAGTGTTGATTAGAAAGTAGAAAACAATCATTTGCTGCAGTGACTGATTTATGGTTTCCTCTTAGCGCACACATTGAGGTTATTTCCTCCAGAAGGAAGCTGTAGACAAATTCATAATTTATAATATTTAGAAATACACTTGTGATAAAGTAGCTAGTGTTAACAGGAGAACAGGAGAACAGCTATTCCAAGGCTTATGCTACTGTTTTTAGGATGTTGATGGTACTATTTCTATGATCATTAATAATTTTCATGTTTGTCAATAAATCTTATTTTCATACTAATAGCTGCATGAAGCACCATAGGTATAGTAAAAAGAATTAGGGAAGCTGGATTTGAGACAAGCTTCTTTACTCTCTGGCAATGGAATTCTTTCCCCTAATTCCATGAACTTCACTTACCATATCAATAAAATGAGTAAAACATAGTGCAATATGTTAAAGCACTGTAAAAATGATAAAGTGACATAGCATAACCATTGATTTGTGAATGTTAGTTAAGGAATACTACAGTATAGTCCTTGTCAAATCTATGAAAAAATATATGTGCATGTGTTATGATATCCAAAGGGTAAGATCTTTTTACATATTAACCACAGGTATGAATGTCAGTGGTTGGTTGGTTGGCTATTTTTTTTTTATGTAATTTTCCCAGTTACTCCACCCAACATTCCCTGCTCTCCAGTATAATGACTCTCAGATATTCATTTGGGCCCAACACAAGATTAGCTTTTTTATATTTCTTGTGCAAAATTTTCTAAACCGTGTTATTTAAAAAAGATCAAAAATAAGTCTATTAAGAAAATTGAAGTTATCAAATTAGATTAATAAACAGACATAAACTTGAAACATCCTCTACCACATAATCTGCGCATGGCTGTAGAAAGTATAATTTTTGTGGAGCCTCACAACATTGCAAGTAAGTAACTTTTTCATCCCAATTGGTTATTTAGATTTGTTTTCCTATCTAGAAAGTCTGGGTTTTAGGCCTTTGTCCTAAAAACTTTACACAACTTTAAAACTGAATATCTTTAGTCTTAATGAAACCTGAATGACTGTGTAAATGAATTCCTATATATTTCTACCATTTCATTAAGAGTAAGGTATAGGAAAGTATCACTGAAGCATGAATTTCCTGATCGTGACAATTACTGCCACAATCTTATATTCACACACTCTGTGGTGACCCATTTCTGGGTTGGAAATCCAGAATAGAGTATGAATCATATAAATACACATGATTTCAAGCTTAAGGAGGTTTTATCCTAACTTCCTTGGGGTGGGAAGCATCAAGGAGGAGTTAATCTTACTGTGCATCAGCCTCTAACCATTTTCATGAAAGTGAAAATTTGATTGTCCCAATTAGAAATGAGGTTGTCATGGTTGTTATTTTTCTGATTTATTGCCTGTCAATGACAGACACCAACAGTAGACCTTGAATTCTTGAAATATAATACAGATAGCCCCTCTTACCTTTTAAATTGGAAATACTTTATTTTTCTTCCCTGGAAAAGGGTATGCTGTTTAGGATTGTGTGTGTGTGCATGTGTGAGTGTGAATATCCAAACATGCTTGTTCACGTGTTGATTGTGGGAACTGGTTGACATGTATCATCTAATTTAAAATTCACAACAATGGGAAGGATTATATTTCCTATCAGTTCTTTGTAAATTACAGTTAATAAATGAGATCAATTGAGTCAATACCCATAGCTATCTGATTCAAAATACTGCATGTATATCTTTGTGTGCTTGTGCATGAGGGATGTATGTATTTACATGTATACTTAAAAAATGATTGCAGCATATTGCTAATCCAGATCTTGTCAAGAGTCCACCTACAGTACTATGCATAATTTTCCTCTGTCAGTTTGTATCATTGGCCAAAATCTAACAGATGTTTCTAAGAGTAAAAGCACAGGGAACTAACACTGTTGTCACTGATGAAGTACAAGTGCTCACACAGCCATCTATATTTCATGCCTGTGAGGTTGATCAGCCACATTTCTAGTTTGGGAGTCAGGTATGCCTATTCTTATAACTTTTATATTAATAAAACACCATTTTGAAGTTTTGGGTTGAGAATAAAAAATGTACCTCAACTAAAACTGATATCCAATGTCCTTGCACAATTTTTTGAGAACATTATTCTTTCCACAGCAAATATCTTAACGTTTTTTGAAAATTAATTTATCATAAATGGAAAAGTTTATTTCTGGATTGATACTCCATTCTGTTCTATTGATCCAGATACTTATAGTTATACCAATACCACACCCTATTGATTACTGTAACTTTATAGTGAGTTTTAAAATCAAGTAGTATAAGTCCTCTAGCATTACTTTTTTTTCCCGAGTTTTTCTGGCTATTTAAAGGCCTTTACATCTTCAGGTAAATTTTAGGTGAGTTTATGAATTTTAACAACAAAAAAATTCTGCTTGGATTCTGACAGACATTGAATTGAATCTATAGATCAATTTTGGGATGAATTGCCATCTTTATAATACTGAGTCTTCTAATCAATGAAAATGGAATGGCCTTCATTTATTTGGATCAATTATCTCACCAATACTTTGTAGTTTTAATTGAATATGTCTTGAAGTTATTTTATTAAATGTATTCCTAAGTATTCTATATTTTTGTTATAAAACAAATTATTTTCATAATTTCATATTTAAATTATTTGTTGTAGTATATAAAAATGCAATTTATTGATCTTAACATCTTGCAACCTTGCTAAACTTCTTTATTAGTTCTAGTAGTTTTTAATGCAGATTTGTTAGGATATTCTACAGAATGATGTCATCAGGGAATTAAAACAGTTTTACATCTTCCTTTCTTAGTAGAATGACATTAATGTTTGTTCTGATGGATGGATTGATTGTTTCATTAATAGATTTGCCTTATAATAATGGCGAGAACACCTGTACAATATTGAGTATCTTTCTATGTATTTGTAGTTTTATTTTGGATTTATTAGATTATTTAGAAATGTGTTATTTAATACCTAAGAATTTGGATATTTCCCCTCTTTCTCTTATTAATTTCTAGTTTAATTACACTATGTACATAAATAATATATTACATTAATTTGAAACACTCAAATTTGTTAAAGTTTCCTTTAGGATATGTCTGTTTTGGTGAATGTTCCACATATACTTGAAAAAATGACATTCATGTGTTTGGGTAGAATGTTCTATAAATATCCATTAGATCCAGTTGCTTGATAATGTTCTAAATTCTTGTTGGTTTTCTATCCATTTATCATTTACAGATAAATGTTGAAGTTCTCTATTGTGAATTTGTATGTTTTTTTCTTTCTCTTCTGTCAGATTTTTCCATTTATAAAACCCTTTGTTAGACATATCCCCATTTGAGATTGTTGTGTCTTTTAGGTGAATTGATCATTTTATCTTTATATACTATCTCTTTTTGTTTTGTTAGTTTTATTTGTTCTAACATCTGTTTTGTCTCCAGATTACTATTGATTTGTTTTTGCATGGCATAACGTTTTTCCATGTTTCTAATTGTAGCTTATCTATATTGTTGTTCTTAGGGGGTTTATTTTAGATGGTGTTGGGTTATTACCTTTTAACCCGTTATCCAAATCTACTCTCTTTTATTAGTGTTTTAAGACCATTTACATTTAATGTAATTAATGATATATTTGGATTTGTCTACTTTTTCTTATTTACCTTCTATTAGTTCCCTCTGCTTTTTATTTCTCTTTTTTCCCTTCCTCTTTCTGCATTCTGTTTGGGTTATTTAAACATGTGTACAAAGCGTTTCACTATAATTTATCTAGTTTCAAGATTATTTATTCATTTATTTACACTAGTCTTTTTACACTAATTTGTTGTTCTAGGGATTAAAACTTAAGAACTAAACTTTTATCATCTTCTTAGAATTAACACACTCCAATTTCAACTGAATATAGAAAGCACTTATTTGTACTTCCAAATGTATTCTGTAATCAATTTGTCTATAAACTGTTTTATTTTTTTCCATAAAAACGCATGGTATTTTAATTGAAATTCTAACAATTTTAAATTAATTTAGGAAAAATTACATTTAATATGTTGAGTTTTTCTTGATATGTGTTGACATTCAAAACCACCTTTTTTCAGGAATATTTTTAAGATTTTTGGGTGTTAAACTATTTCTTGTTAAATTTATATGTGGTTCTTTTATTTATCTCTATTCTATCTTAAGTGTGTCACTTTCTTTCCTTACATATTTATTTTTTGAATGTGCATAAAAAGATACTGATCTTTTGAGTATTATTTATATCTCTAGCGAATTTACTAGATCCCCTTATTTTTCCCATAAATCTGCCAATTTTGTTGAGTTTTATTGGCACATTTATGTGTACATTTATACCATTTACATCAAAGGTGACACTACTTCTTCCTTTCCAATTTTTATACTCCATTTCTGGTGCCTAATCACACTGACTAACTTCTCTACAATGGCGTTGAATTGTCAAAGAGATGGTGGCTTTCCTTGTCTAGTTCCAGACAAAAGAAAATAAGAGAAAACGTAATGAAGAAGCTGCTGATGTGTTACAATTAAATCAGAACTCTTGTTTGCTGGAGGGCTACATCTCTATCTAATCTACAACCACGTCTACATCTACTGTGTCAAGGAAGTATTTAAGGGCTTTTTACAGGAATTGTCTGTTTAAAGCTTTTTCAGATTTTATTAAGATGGTTATATGATTAATTTCATTTTTTAGAATTTTATATTTAATTGACAATAACTAAAAATTATTCTGTACATCATGTACACTGTGATGTCTATATACATGTGTACATTGTGGAATGATCAAATCAAGCTAATTAACACATCTATCACCTCACATACTCATTTGTGGTGAGAAAACTTAAAATCTATTCCATTCACATTTTTCAAATATACATTATTATTAACTACAGTCACCACGCTGTGCAATCGATCAGCAGTACTTATTCCTCCAGTTTAACTAAAACTTTGTACCCATTGACCAATGTCTCCCCTTTGTTTTTCACCCCACTCCCCCAACCCCTGGTAGCCATCATTCTACTCTTAACTTCTATGAGTTCAACTTTTTTATATTCCAGATACAAGTGAGATCATGTGGTATTTGTCTTTCTGTGCCTGTCTTACTTTACTTAGTGTAATGTCCTCTAGAGTCATTTATGTTGATGCAAATGACAGAATTTCCTTTCCTTTTCGGACTGAATAATGTTCCATCGTGCATATACATATATATATATACCCATCCATCCATATTAAACACTTAGGTTGTTTCTGTATCTTGGCTATTGTGAATAACACGGCAATGGACATGGGAGTGCACATATCTCTTCAGCATACTGATTTCATTTTGTTGGGATATATACCCAGAAGTGGGATTGCTGGATCATATGGTAATTCATTTCTATTTGTTTGAGAAATCTTCATAATGTTTTCCAAAATGGCTATACTGACTTACATTCTCATCAACAGAGTGCAAGGGTTCCCTTTGCTTCACATCCTTGCCAACACTTGCCATCTTTCATCTTTTTGGTAATAGGCATTCTAACAGGTGTAAGGTGATATCTCATTATTGTTTTTATAAATTGTATTTCCCTGATAATTTTTGTACTTAAGCATTTTTTATATATCTATTTGCCATTTGTACGTCTTTTCTTGAGAAATGTCTATTCATGTACTTTGCTTATTTTTAAATAGGGTTATTTGCTTTCTTGTTATTGAGTAATTTGAGTCTCTTATATATTTTAGATATTAACTCCTCATGAGATGAGTTATATGTAATTTTTTTCCCCAAACTGTGGGTCATCTCTTCATTCTACTGATTTTTTTTCCTTGCTGTGCTGAAGCTGTTGAGTTTGATGTAATCCCATTTGTCTATTTTTGTTGCCTGTGCCTTTGTGGTCATATCAAATAAATCACTGCCTAAACCAATGCCATGGGTACTTGGGCTCTTTTTTGGTTCCACATAAATTTTAAAATATTTTTTCTAGTTCTGTGAAGAGTATCATTGGTGGTTTGATAGGAATAGCATTGAATCTGCAAATCACTTTGGGTGGTAGAGCCATTTTAATGACATTGATTTTTCCTATTAATGAGCATGGGATGTTTTTCCATTTGTTTGTGTCTTCTCTGACTTCTTTGAGCAGTGTTTTGTAATTGTCATTGCAGAGATCTTTCACTTTCCTGGTTAGCTGTATTCCTGGGTAGCGTGTGTGTGTGTGTGTGTGTGTGGCAATTGTGAATGGGATTTCCTTTCTGATTTAGCTGTCAGTTTAGTTGTTGTTGGTGTGTACGAATGCTAGTGCTTTTTGTACGTTGATTTTATAGCCAGCAACATTGCTGAAGTTGTTTATCAGCTGAAGTTGATATGGATTTTAATGATAAAAAATTCCTCCGATATATGATAAATCTAGACAATAGGTTTTATTGTATTTTTTGAGATTGTATATGTTTCTTTTATATTTCCTGTTTGATCAGAGTATTTAAAATATTTTAATATTATTAAATGCAAAGTATTTTTTAAATTTTTTCATTAATTTCTATTTATAGGTGATTTGTGATTAGATACATTTGTGTTATTCATTTTCTTGTAATGTGTCAAGTTTTTCCTTGTAGTCAACTACAGCAAATTTTGTGAATATTCTATTTTTATTTGAAAAGACTTTCTGTGTGTGTTTGTTACCTTCTTAATCATGCTCTTTTCATCTTCTATATCTTTACTAATTTTTGTTATTTGTCCTGGATTGAGAATATGTGTTTTAGATTCTTCATTTTAGTGTGTTTCTCTCTAAAGCATTTTTTAGTTTTATTTTCTCTTACAAACTTATTTTTATTTTTTCTTGCAGCTCTGTATTTTCTTCCTCATGAAGACTTTTGCTGCATTTTTGAGGCCATAGACATTAATATCTGGTATGTCTTCTTTGAGTATTAAAGCTTTTAATATTATAAAGTGAACTAGAATCTATTATGATTTTATTCTGAAAGTAATCTTGCTAGACACTGATATTTTATTCTTCACTCTCCTCCTACTTTTCCATAGTTCATCATTGTCACGTTTTTATGTTTAGCCTTTCTGGATTTCATTGTTTTAGGTTTGTCTCGGGTGTTCTGCATAGGGTGAGAAAGCCTCTCTAACTTTTTAAATATTATCAATACGTTTGGCTTCAGTTCTCTTGTGGTCGTTTCATTTCTATTTTATTTTTTTCTATCACTTTTTATTATTTAAGTTTTATACTTTCATTCAAATGGTCAAATTCTTATACTTACTTTTGTATGTAATGTTCTCATCTCTGTCCCCCAAATTTGGATACAGTATATTGGTTCCCTATTATTAGCTATAATGAACTTTACCAGTCAATTCTTTTTCCTCCTTTTCTCCTTTTCCTCCAAGATTTAATGTGAAGTAAAAATCTTTTATACCCATAGTTTTGTAGTTCAACTCTATCTTCATTATAAGACATACACAATTTACATACTATACCTTTTCCATTATGATGTTCATTTTATTTTATTTCAGTTTACCAGAAATAAACAATATTAATTTACTACTCATGACTAAATTTTTATGTTGGTGTCCTCCTGTTTTTTTTTAATTATCTGAAGCTTGCTTTCTAATAGATATTTCTCTTTTTAAGTTATCTCTTTAGTATTTGCTTGGCTAAATGTCATCTTACTGCAAACCAAAAACTAAATCCAAATTTTCACAAAAATAGCTAACCCCAGTAATGATTTCTGTATCTGATGTTATATAGATTTTTATTGAGGGGAATTTCACTAGAAAGGAAAGTTTTTCTCTACACCCCAGACTGTGATATCATTACTCGTTGGTATCCACTCTTAATTTTCTTTCTAAGTTGGAGCTTGTCTTTTACTTGTGAGCACTTTCATCACTTCCACTTGCCCTCACTCACTCTTTTCTCCCTTTGCTTCTTTTTAGCACTCCTCTTCAGGGTTTAGCTAAGTGCCACATGTGTTTGCAAAATCTAAATCTTGGGAACACTTGGATATTTCTGCCTATGCAGGTGATTGCCTTTTTTTGCTGATTGCTTCTGGTGTGATTTTTCGGTTCTCACTCTCCATCAAAGATTTGTTGTTCAAGTTATGAGTTCTTGGAGGAAGATGCTATGTGAAACATAACTTTACCATCTTTAGCTGCCATCTTAATTCCACTTGATCATACAAATCTTGCTTTCATATTTGTATTGACTGTATCTCCTTTATGGTTTAGCTTATGCATGTAAGGAATAGCAGTTCTGCCATTGCCTGTAGAGAGATGAAAGTGTTCTTGATCTAAGTGAGTGTTTTCAAGTCAGAATTACTTTTTATATTTTTTCTAAAGAAATAATATAATATTTATCATTTAATAAATAGTTTAAAAGTATATTAAAATATCCCTACCATTACTTGAGAAACTGACATATCATGGAGATAATTGTATCCCAATATGAAAATAAAGAAGTATGGATATTTTTGAGGCATAAAAATATGGGTAGGACATAAGTGGCCACAAATATTAAAGTGTTTCTTTTTCTACTTACATTATAGTGTGAAAAAATTAGTCTAGCACTCGATGAGTAAGTCAAATAAGTCAATGATTAGGAAGACAGTGTCTGGGAAGCCAACATTCAAACAGCTACTAAACTATAAATTAACTTAAGTCAAATTTCCCAATGCTTTAATAGTAAATTGATACTGTATCATATAATCATATCTTACTAATAAGGCAGCATCATTACAACTGAAAAAAATATGCAAGGGTAAAATGAATGATTTGTGACTTTCTGAGAAAAATATATTTTGGTTATCTTTAGAAGAAAACAGTTGATCTGCAGTCCAATTACCTTAGCAAAATAAATTTAAAATTAGATTTGGAGTCAGCTAACAGTTGTGATTTGCATTTCAAAATAATTTATGTTAGGAATTCAAAGTATATTATTTCATATAAGTTGAAATACAAATTGAGACATCTGCCAAATTTTACCTTAAAGATGGGGTAATTCATTGAACCTTTTATGATTTGAAATACTGTTTTTTACCTTTTCTCAGATTAACAAAAATCATGAGAACTGCTTTATCGAACACCAATTTTTGCCAGGCTAAGCATTACATATGCATATACACAAATACACACACATACCGTGTATATTACATGTATGTAATCTCTACTTCACAAAAATACTTGCAAGAAGAAATTAATAAACCCATTTTACATGTGAAAAAATAGGCTCAACCAGACTGGTTACATTTCCCTCTGTTAAAGAGCTCATATACTGCAGAGGTGATAACCAAACCTGTTCCATCTATTCTACATCTTTCTGATGCTGCTCTACATTTTCAAGCTTCCATATAAATAAGGGTTAGCAATTATATTTATATAGATATTTGCAGTGTGTGAAGGAGATGAGAAAACATTTAAATTAATTTAGAGTGATCTCATTGACTTTCACTTTCAAGCACCGGTAGTGCCCAGGATGTTCTCACGCAAATAGCTCTTGTCAATACATTTTTTTCATATAGCACTGAAGATAATGATGGATCATTTTTCAGTTAAAAATCTAATGTCTCAGAAAGACAGAATCATGAATCTACATTCTTTCAAGGTACAAGAAATACTATAACAACACTACCAGTAATAAGCCTGAGATATGGTAAATTTAGTGCAATAAGTTGTTCATAAATGTGTCTCCATGGAAGAATAAAAGGTACAAAGAGAGACAACAGTAGGTGTACAAAAGATGCCCTTAACAGTCTTGTTTCAAAGTCCAGACGCTTTTGAGTAGTAAATAACTATAAATGACCTCCTATTTGAAAATAACAACTAGTTAGCTGACTCTTATTATTTACAATTGTTTAGACTATTCCATCAATTTATCATTTTACAGTGCTTTCCAATGTGTCTGCTAAAATATTTAGTGTTTTCCTTACTTCCTTTATTGTCTCTCAATATAAATACCACTTAATATGCTAAATACCTTCTCTTCCATTTTCATCAGAAGCTGATTATCGAAGGAATGATACATACATTATCTTCATCTTATTCTATTCCCATTCACTTTTCAACAGACTGAAATAAGAAATTCATATTCACTACTATTTTCAGGGACTGATATCGCTCTACTTTCCCTGACAATTGTTTTCACAACCCTGGAATTTCCTTCCTCCTCTTTTTATATTGCCACAAATTCTTTCACCACTCAGCTAGAACACTCATTTTCATAGACCAAGAAACTCAGTTCAGTCATCAACTTGTCATTTTTTTGATGTGTCTTCTAGGGTAAACAAAATCTTGTTAAGTATTAAGGAATTACTTGCTCAAGGGACATTTATTCTCTATTGTCCAAAAACTCTTGAGTCTTAATTTGTTTGCTCTTCTAGTCACCTCTAATGACAGCCCTGCTGATATTTAGCTTAGAGGGTACTTTCCCTTGTTTAATTGAGCTGAAATATATTAGAGAGAAAAACACACAAATCATGGACAAGTCAGAATGTAAAGTTGTTCCTAAAATGGCAGGACAATTATAGTAAAATAGGCCAGGTGCAATGGCTCACGCCTGTATTCCAAGCACTTTGGGAGGCCAAGGCGGGTGGACCACTTGAGGTTCGGAGTTTGAGACTAACCTGGCCAAAATGGTGAAACCCCATCTCTACTTAAAAAAACACAAAAATTAGCCAGGTGTTGTGGTATGCACCTGTAATCCCAGCTACTTGGGAGGCTGAGGCAGGAAAATCACTTGAACCTAGGAAGCAGAGGTTGCAGTGAGCTGAGATCGCACCACTGCACTCCAGCCTGGGCAGCAAAGCGAGACTCCAACTAAAAAAAATATGTATATATGATAAAATAAGAGCCAACATATTTTATATCACAAGGCAAGTTAGTTACATTAAATTGCAGGTGCAGATGAAGTAGTTATCAAGGAGCTTAAGTACTGAATCTGAAAGAAACTCCAGCTTTATTTACAGTGAATACCGTAAATAAGTAGACATTTTCTATATTATTATAAAAATTTTTTGTAAGCATATTTTTCTTATTTATAATTCAGTATTTTGTATTAAGGTGCATTCATTAATGATAATTTACTATCTTAATTATAAACATGTATAATTTCTTTTTTTTCTCTTTTATCTTTCCAATGTTTATTTTAAGTTCAGGGATACATGTGCAGGATGTGCACGTTTATTACACAGGTAAACATGTGCCACGGTGGTTTGCTGCACAGATCATCCCATCAACCAGGTATTAAGCCCAGCATGCATTAGCTATTCCTCCTGATGCTCTTCCTCCTCCCAGTCCCATCCTCTGACAAGCCCTAGTTTGTGTTTTTTCTTGTCATGTGTCCATGTGTTCTCATCATTCAGCTCCCACTTATAAGTGAGAACACTTATTTTGTTTTCTGTTCCTGAATTAGTTTGCTAAGGATAATGGCCTCCAGCTCCATCCGTGTTTCTGCAAAGGACACAATCTCATTCCTTTTCATTGCTGCATAGTATTCCATGGTGTATATGTACCATACTTTCTTTATCCAGTCTATTATTGATGGGCATTTGAATAAGAATGTAAGAATAACATATACTTTTGGGTATATACCCAGTAATGAGATTGCTTGATTGAATGGCATTTCTGCTTCTAGGTCTTTGAGGAATCACTATATTGTCTTCCACAATGGTTGAACTAATTTACATTCCCATCAACAGTGTAAAAGCATTCCTTTTTCTTCAGACCACGGCAGCATATGTTGTTTCTTGACTTTTCAATAATTGCCATTGTGACTGGTAAGAGATGGTATTTTATTATGGTTTTGATATGCATTTCTCTAATGATTAGCGATGTTGAACTTTAAAGCCAGAGTGGCCCCTTTCCTCCAAATGACCACAACACCTTTCCAGCAAGGGCTCAGAACTGGACTGAGGCTGAGATGGCTGAAATGAGAGAAGCAGCCTTCAGAATGTGGATAAAAACAAACTTTGCTGAGCTACAGGTATCTATTGTAACCCAATGCACAAAAGCTAAGAGTCATGATAAAAGAATGCAGGAGCTGAAAGCCAAAATAGGTGCAATACAGAGGAACATGACCAACCTGGTAGAGCTGAAAGACACACTACAAGAACTTCGCAGTGCAATCACAGTATTAATAGCAGACTAGACCAAGAACATTAGAGGTTGAAGACTCTCTGTCTGAAATAAGACAGGCAGACAAGAATAGAGAGATAAGAATAAAACAGAATGAACAAAACGTTTGGAAAATATGGGATTATGTAAAGAGATGTAATCTACAACTAACTGGGATACTCGAAAGAGATGGGGAGAATGGAAGTGATTTGGAAAATATACTTCAGGATACCATCAAGGAGATCTTCCCCACCTAGCAAGACAAGCCAACATTCAACTTCAGAAAATGCAACAAACCCCAGTAAGATGCTCCATGAGAAGATCATCCCCAAAATATATAATCATCAGATTCTCCAAGGTCGACATGAAAGAAAAAATGGGAGCCAGAGAGAAAAGCCAGGTCATTTACAAAGGGAAACCCATCAGACTACAGAGGACCTCTCGGGGGAACCCTATAAACTAGAAGAGATAGGGGGGCCAATATTCAACATTCCTAAAGAAAGAATTTTCAACCTAGAATTTCACATATGGCCAAACTAAGCTTCATAAGCAAAGGAGAAGTAAGATCCTTTTCAGACAAGCAAATGCTGAAGGAATTTATTACCACCAGACCTGCCTTATCAGAGCTCCTGAAGGAAGCACTAAATATGGACAGGAAAAACTGTTACCAGTCACTACAAAAACACACTGAAGTACAAAGACCAGTGACTCTATGAAGAAACCACATAAACAAATCTGCAAAATAACCAGCTAGCATCATGATAACAAGATTTTTTTTTTTTTTTTTTTTTTTTTAGACAGGATCTTACTCTGTCACCCGGGCTGAGTGCAGTGGCACAATCACGGCTCACAGCAGCCTCAACCTGTCAGGCTCAAGCGATCCTCAGCCTGCCAAGTAGCTGCAGCTACAGGCACATGTACCATGCCCAGCAAATTTTTGTACTTTTAGTAGAGATGGGGTCTTGCTATGTTGTACGGGCTGGTCTTGAACTCTTGCATTCAAGTGATCTGCTCACCTCGGCCCCGCAAAGTGCTGGGATAACAGGCATGAGCCGCTGTGCTCAGAAAGATGTACAATTTCTAGTTGGCATTCTTACTGCCCTAATATTAATGAGTTTTTTTATTATGGGAAGAATTAAAATTTTGACATTGTGATGGGGCCTTCCTAAAGACCCAGAGCACTTCTGGATATTATTAGATAGAAAAATCTTTTGTAAATGATTATCCAGTGAATAGGATACTATACTGTCCATGACTTGGGGATTAAACTCCAAGAGAGGGTTTTGTGAAATGTGCATTATTTTGTAGCTGAGGAGGTAGCAGCTTCATCACAGACCTGGTGCCCATGAATGGGTTATTAGCCAAAGACATTCATGCCTTTCAGCCTCCCCATAAGCTCCAGCTATTTACTAGTTACTCCATAATCACATTTCTCTCTGGTCAGCATTTTAAAAAATAAACTTTATATTAGGTTTGCAATTAGTTGACTATAATATTACCAAGGAATCTGTCAGTAATTTATATAGCTGCTACTTACCAATGTAATCACATTTGCCTCTCTAGTGTAACATTTGAAAGAATGAGACAAATAGTTTTGGTCACTTACAATGTACTTTTAGTTTTTAGTTCTTTATCTTTGTAACTTTTTTTATTGAAGCATAACAAGAATTTGGAAAAATTCTCAAACATCAGAACATAGAATCACAGTAAATCACAATCTGCCCCTGACCCCATGATCCTTTTAGGCAATTAACTCCAATGACAACCACATTCTTACCTGAAATCATAGATAGATTTTGCTTGTTCTTGATATTATATTACTGGAATTATAAGATATGCATGTTTTTTGCCTCTGGCTTATTTCACAAAAATCTTTGTGAATTTTATACAAATTTATGTGCATAGTTGTATTTTGTTTGTTTTCACTTCCATACAATACAAATATACCACAATTCATAAGCTCATTTTATTGTATACAGAGCATAAGTGATAATTCTAGAAAATGTCCTTTGTTGAAGGTATGTACACATTTATGTTTGGTATGATTGCAAATATGAGACACAGGGTATAAATACGTTCAATAGATACTATCAAAAAGTGTTCCAATGTGGTTTTTTTTTTCAGTGAAACTCTCAGCAGATTTAATTTTTTTTAATTGTGGTAAAATATACTTAAGGTAAAATTTGTTATATTCAACTATTTTTATGTGTACAATTTATTGGCATTAATTACAACACAATGTTGTGCGACCATTACTACTATCTTTTTCCAAAAATTTCCTCACCTAAACAGAAACACTGTACCCATTAAGCAATATCTTTCCATTTCTGCCTTTCCTCTGGTAATCTCTTGTACATTCTTTTTCAATGAATTTGCCTTGTCTGGATAATTCATACAAGTGGTATCACATAATATTTTCCCAGGCAACTTACATCACTTAGCACAGTATTTTCAAGGTTCATTCATGCTGTAGCATGTATTAGAACATCATTTCTTTCTTGGACTGAATAATATTCCATTGTATTCATATACCACATTTTCTTTATACATTCTTCTGTTGATGGACATTTGGGTTATTTCAATCTTTTGGCTATTGTAAATAATGCTGCAATGAACATTGGTATAAAAGTATCTGTTTGAGTCCCTGGATATATATCTGAAAGTGGAATTACCAAGTTCTATGGTAATTGTGTAGAGGTATTTAGCTTTTTGAGACACCATCAAGCTACTTTTCACAGCAACTGCGCTATTTACACTTCCATCAGCAATTTATGAGTATTCTAATTTCTGCACATTCTGGACATTTGTTAGTTTCTGTTTCTTAATTAATTAAATATTTTTATTATAACCATATTAGTATGCATGAAGTAATATCTCATTGTGATTTTGATTTCCATTTCCCTAATGATTAATGATGTTGAGCATCTTTTCATATGCTTATTGGGCATTTATAAATATTATTTGAAGAAATGTAAACTTAAGCCAATTACAAAAATTTTATTGGATTGTTCCTTTGTTGTTGAATTGTAATTCTTTATATATTCTGGATATTGAATGTTTATCAGATATATGATTTTCAAATATTTTCTCCCATCTTGTAGGTAGTCTTTTCACTTTCTTGATAATGTCCTTTGTTGCACAAAAGATTCTAATTTCGTTAAATAATTTGTTAATTTTTTTTCTTTTGTTTCTTGTACTTTTGGTGTCATATCTAAGATTTCCTTGACAAATCTAAGGTGAAGAATATTTATCTGCATGATTTCCTTTAAGAATTTTATGATTTTGTCTCTTATATTGAAGTCCTTGACCCATTTTGAGTTCATTTTTTAATATAGCTTAACTTTTTTTTTCTGCATGTGGAAATTCAGTTATTGTAGAACCATTTGTTGAAGCCAGCAGTAATTATGAGTGTTTCAGTTATTCCACATTCTCATAAAGATGTAGTGTTGTCTGTGTTTCTATTTTTCTGTTATGTAAGGGTTTTATACTTTGGTTATAATTTGTATTTAAATGTACAATTATCTTTACTGTGAAGATCGGTACCCTTTCATGTTTATTGGACATTTGGATGTCCTATTTCATAAAGTGCATGTTCTAGC
Source organism: Pan troglodytes (assembly GCF_028858775.2). Classification (NCBI taxonomy): domain Eukaryota; kingdom Metazoa; phylum Chordata; class Mammalia; order Primates; family Hominidae; genus Pan; species Pan troglodytes. Next base: position 109,467,147 of record NC_072410.2, read on the forward strand.
ATTTGTCTCACTTTCCAAACGTGAAATGCTAATTTGTTTATATATATTGGATAAGAGTCTTTTGTGGCTTTATTTCTTATTCTCTTAATGGTGACTTTTGAAATTCTTAGTTGTATTACAGTAGAATTTTTAATCTCTTTTCATTGTGATTAATCATTTTCTATCTGTGTTAAATTTTTTTGCTAGCCCAAATTCATAAAGATATTTTTCTGTACTGTCTTCTAGTAGTGTTAATTTGTACATTTATATTTCCACTCAATTTATATTTATTTTGTATATAGTATAATATAGGAATCTATTAATAGACTCTTTTTTGAAAATATCAATAAACATACAAGTGGCCCAGCAGCAATTATTGAAAAGGCCATTTTTCTCCTATTGTACTCTAGTGTTTCACTTTTATATATCAGGAAACTGTATGTATGTGCAACTGCTTTTAAATACACTTTTACATTTTTTTGATCAGCTTGCCTATATTTTTACCAATTTTACACTGTGGTAATTACTAGAGCATTGCAATAAATCTTGATATAAATTGGAATGAGTTATTTAGCTTTCTTTTTCTTCTTGAACATAGTTTGACTATGTAAGATCCTTCATATTTCTAAACTAATATTGGAAAGAATTTGCCTACCTCAACAAAACAACAGAAAATTATACCTAGTTTTGATCGATATTACATTTGATCTAAATATTTAGAAAAAATTGTGATTTTTATAATATTATGTATTTTCATAAAATCACATTGTATATCTGTACGTGTACAGGTTTGTTGTACATATGTATGTCATGTATGTATATACACAAAAATATATTCTGCTATTTCTTACAGAACAGTTTTGCAGCATTTGGTGTCAATTTAAATATATTTTATTATAATTATTCTCAGTTATTTGATATTAATTTTATTATACTTTAAACTTTTATTTTCTGATTGTTTTTATTGTATATAAGAAAAATTAATCTATATATTGACTTTTATACAACCAACATGCTAAATTTATTTATTGATTCCTATAGTTTGCCAATGGATGCTTTTGGATTTTCTATATATGTAATTGTATGATCTCTGAATAATGAGAGGTATTTCCTCCTTTTTAATCTTGTGGTCTTTCTTTTTCTTCTATTACTACACTATGTAGAACTTGTAATATCATTAATAGAATTTGTAAGATTGGGGACACTTGTGGCATTTCTCATGTCAAAGGAAATACATTCAATAATTCACTCATAACTATAAAATTTACAGTATGTTTTTGGTTAATATTCTTTGTCATATTGTATAAATTTCCATCTACTTACACATTATCATGAAAATTTATTGTTGATGGGTGGTTAATTTTATCAAATATTATTCCTAAATATATCAATAATAAAGTGTCATTTTCTTTTTTGTTAATATGTAATAAATTCTATTGATTGATTGAAGAATATTAAGCTGCTCTCACATTCCTGTAATAAACCTTAATTGGCTTTGTGATATATTATCAGTTTTCATAAATATATGAATACAGTCGAACCTTTAACAACATAGGTTTGAGCTGCATAGGTCCACTTATATACAGATTTTCTTCTGCCACTGCCACACCTGAGACAGCAAAACCAAAACCTCCTCTGCCTTTTCTTCAGCCTAGTCAACATGAAGACAATGAGGATAAAGGCCTTTTAAATGACTCCACTTCCACTTAATGAATAATAAATATATTTTATGTTCCTTATGATTTTTTTAATAAAATTTTCTTTTCTGTAGCTTGATTTATTGTAAGAATACAGTATATAATACATATAACATATAAAATATGTGTTAATCAACTCTTCATATTATCAGTAAGGCTTCTAGTCAACAGTACGCTATTAGTAGTTAAGTTTTAGGGGAGTCAAAAGTTATGCACAAATTTTCAATTGCATGGATGGGTCAGCATCCCTAACCTTCACATTGTTCAAGGGTCAGTTGTAAAATGATTTCATCAGTGTTGATAATACATTATTCTGTGATTTTTTTCTACTAATGTTGTTGCCAAAGTTTACTATAAAGAATATCATAGCTTTATAATAGGACTTGTGAAGTGTTCTCACGCTTTTTATGTTCTCTAAAATACTTTTTGTAACACCAGTGCTATTTATTTTCTAAAAATTAGAAATAATTCATAGGGCACATCCTGTGTACCTCAAATTGTGTTGAGGGTATTAATGAATTCATTGTTTTACATAGATATAGGACTACTTAGGCTTTCTATTTCTTCTTGAGTCTGTTTCAACAAGATTTTCTTTTGTGATATATGCATATGTCATATAAAGTATCAAATATATTGGCCTGAAATATTTTTAATCTTGTTATATCTTTAATTTGTAAGAAAGATCTATAGTAATTATCTAGTTTTCATTAGTGATATTAGAATATATTTCTTTGTTATTTGATTTTACTTTTTCTTTAAAAAATTTTCAAACAAAAAAGTGGTAATTTTGGATATACCCAGAAATCTACTATAACAATTATCAAGTCATGATCAATCTTGTTATTTTAACTATACTCTCACCCATTTTGAAACTGCATTACCCATATTATTTTGAATTAAATCCCATGAATCTTATGATTTCATTTATACATATGTTTTTGTTTTTGTTTTTGTTTTTTTGACAGAGTCTCACTCACTCTGTCGCCCAAGCTGTAGCTAGAGTACAGTGGTATGATCTCAGCTCACTGGAACCTCCACCTCCCAGGTTCAAGCAATTCTCCTGCCTCAGCCTCCCAAGAAGCTGGGATTCCGGGAGCGGTGGCACATGCCTGTAATCCCAGCTACTCAGGACAATTGCTTGAACCTGGAGGCAGAGGTTGCAGTGAGCCAAGATTGTGCCACTGCACCCCAGCCTGGGTGACAGAGTGAGACTCCATCTCAAAAAAAATAAATAAAAATAAATAAATACATTAAAAAGTACATAAATTCAACTTCCAGGGTATTTGTCAATTTTCCTAATTTTTAAAAAATAATTCTTTTCCTGTGTTACTTTTTCCTCTGTCATTGTGGTAGTTAGTTAATACTAATAGGACCTCATGGGTTATGCTTCAGTGTTTATGCCCTTCTGTAGTTATTTCCTCTTGAATCCAAGCTTAGCTTATAACTCAAAGACTTTAGAATAGAATATAGCAAAAATATTGCTGTGCAATCCTAGCCTAGCCTTTAAAAAAGTATAAAACTTCCACTTATGAACTCTTAGAAGTCCTAAAGTTTTACATGAGAATTCTAGATGAAACTGTGTAAAGAGAAAATATGAAGAGGTCATGTGGAGAGAGAGAACCTTGAGAACTGAAGAATCCAGACATTCCTCTAATCTAGCTCTTCTAGCCAGGCCTCCACTGCCCAAATCTCCCTTGAAGAGGCACCAAAGAGCTAAAGAAGCTGTTGCAGCCTTACCAGTAACAGCAGGCATTGAAGTGAGCGTAGATAAGCCCACTGCCTCTGTAAAATCCTGACCCTCAGAATCATGAGAAATAACAAGTGATTGCTGTTTTAAGCCACAATATTTTAAAGGTAGTTTGTTCCATGAAGAAGCTTAACAAAAGATAGAATGACACCAGAATAGGGGTGCTTCAGCAACAAAATATCAAAATATGTAGCACTGGCTTTATGATCAGGTGGAAGTTATGGACCTAAAAACCTTGAGGAAACTGTTAGAAAGAGCTAAAAACAAACGGACCTTAATGATACTGGCACAAAAATTAGGAAAGCTGCCACCTTCTTATGTGGAAGATAGCAAATGTGGCTAATAAACTTGCAAATCTGGCAAAGAAAATTTCCAGGCAGAGTGGTGAATGTACCAACTGGTTCCTTTAATTGCCTACAATAAAGAATGTGAGAAGTGAGATGAGCTAAAAGAGGAATTGCGGGAATTTTTTTTCTCGATATGGCCTCAATCCATTCTAGTAGTGTAAAGGCAACATTCTATGGGTTGTTGGTTTCCCTGAAGGAAATGAAAGTAAGCAACAAGAAGGCATCCAGGGAGAAATCATTCCACAAAAGTAATAGGTAGCATTTCAGATGTTATGCCTTTATTAGCATCATCGTATCTTAATGAGAGGACCTCTGGAGGTCTTTCAGCTCTTTGGAAACAGTTCCATGCATATTTGAAATATTGGAAACTGATCCAGAGCAGAAGAATAAATCTCCCAATATCACACAAGCTGGTGAGAAGCAGAGCTGAAAATAAAATCTAGTTTTCCTGGCATCCTTCCTGCTGCACAGCATTGAAGTTCTCTTCCTTTTGCAAAGTGAGACAGGGTAGTGGTAGAGATATCTCAATGCTTAACTGTCAAACTGAACCCAGGCTGCTTGATAGTGTCACAGGGAGAAATAATCTAATGGGCTGAAATGAAGAGAGGAAAATAGTTCTCAGCAAGTGGCATCAGCTTATTTGGTATTTTTTTCTCAGCTTATTGTTACAGACATGTTAATGGCAAATCTGAGAAGGTTCTTTTGTGAATCAGGTTATGGCTATGATTGTTCAAAAAGCTCATTGCCAATTTATGAAGAGCAGCAAAACTCATTTTCTCTTAATGTGAAATCACTTCAGCCTGTCAGTAGAGAAACAATTGTTGAAAAGTGAATTGACCACATACGGATCCATTCTTTCTTTTCAAAAGAAATGAAAAAGTCATCTAAAAGGAAAATATCTTGCAATAATGAGATATATGTAACACTCAGCCGGAGTTAAGCCCCAGTTAATATGGTTTTCTGAATTGGGCTACTTTTCTCATTTGCCTACTGTGGGTACCACACAGGTAGACTTCATAAACCTGAGTTATCTGTCTATTAAAGAGCAGCAGGGGCTCTTTGACTCAGGATTTCATTAAAACAACAAAAGGATTTTGGGGGAATAACTGAATTCGCTCTCTGGAATTAGAGATACATAGTTTAATACATACATATTCTTTCCATAAATTGAATGATTTAGGTGATCAAAATGAGTTCTGATCACAATTCCCGGTTCCTCCATGTTAAGAAATAAACAATGATCGTTACCCATAGTGGCCGTAGATATAGCTCTGTGCTGGGTGAGATTGTTTTTCTGTGTTCTGTCTGTGGTTCCTATGACCTCTCTCATGCTCTGTCACTTGGGATATCTAGCTCTTATTCTAGAGTCTTTCAAAGTCTTATTTTTCACACCAGAGCATTTGGCCAAGGTTCAGCATTTAACCACTGCATCTTTGTCTTTTGTTTTCCTGTAGCTTTATCTTCCACTCTCCACTGAAAATCCCTGGGTATCTACTTAATTGATTAAAGTCAGGAGAGGTTGTGGGCACTGCAGCTTTCTGATATTTTAAGATTGGCATATCTGCATTATCTCTGCCATGATCATCACTGGTCGAATCCCTCACTTGTTTGTTTATTTTTAAGGACTTAATTATTGTAGAGCAGTTTTTGGTTCATAGCAAAATTGAAATGATGTAACAGGGATTTCCCATAAGTCCTCTGCCCCCTCACATGCAGAGCCTTTCATTATCAATATCCCCTACCAGCGTGGGACAGTTGTTACAAATGATGAACCTACACTGACATATCATAATCACCAAACTCCATAGTTTACATTAGGGTTTACCCTGGTTGCTGTACATTACATAAGTTGGAAAAATTTATGATATGTGCCCACCACTAAGGTACCATGCAGAGTATTTTCCCTGCTCTAAAAATTGTCTCTGCTTGGTGTATTCAACCTCTTCACCCCCAACTCCTGGCAACCACTGATCTTTTTACTGTTTTCATAATTTTGCCTTTTCCGGAATGTTGTATCATTGGAAATTTACAGATCGGCTTCTGTCACTAAGGAACATGCACTTAGGATTCTGACATGTTTTTCCGTAGCTTGACAGCTCATTTCTTTTTAGTGCTGAATAACATTCTATCATTTGGATGTAATGCAGGCTATTTATCCTTTCACCTTCTGAAGGATGGATATCTTGGTTGCTTTCCAAGTTCGGGCAATTAGCAATAAAGGTGCTTTAAGCACTCACGTGCAGGCTTTTGTGTGAACAAATATTTTTCATTTCTTTGGGTAAATACCAAGGAATGTGATTACTGGTTAGTATGGTAAGAGTATGTTTAGTTTTGTAAGAAACTGCCAAACTGTCTTCTAAAGAGGCTATACCATTTTGCATTTCCACCAGCAACAAATGAAAGCTCCACTCCAGCATTTGGTCATGACAGTATTCTGGATTTTTCTGGATGCTAATATATGTACTGCTTCTTTGTTTTTTGATAAATGAGTACATGTATCTTCAGAGGAGAGGTGTGCTAGTTGCTTATAGCAAGAGTATAAATCAACATCATCTTCATGAAGCAACAGTTGTATAATTTTAAGACATTAAGATAGATTTATAGTAAATTGATCATGAATATTTTATAGAATGTAACGAAAAAATGGATAGGTTTTAGATATAATTACGGATTCCAAAAGTATTGTTTGAAATGAGCCACTAACTCCATTATCCACTGAGGGCAATTGTGTAAAAAATATGAGATCAATAACAATAATAGCAAAAACAAAAACTTGATACTTATAGGTGTATTTACATTTTGAAAAGCTATTAAATTCTATAGTTTTAAATCTAAAGTGCATTGCTCACTGATGTATCTATTTGTGTGTGATCAGCAGACAGGTTTAACACTTTTTGGTTTACATTTTTCTTCGTATATATGATAATTCACTCAGTTGAGTGTTTCTAAGTGAACATCCATCATTTGTTAATATCTTATAAGGCCATGTAATCAGACAAGTCCTAATTCTTGAATCTGAATGCCTAAGATATGTGTTCTAGTGTGACCACAACCACACTTTCTAGGTATTTATTGAAAATGAGACTACCACATATCTGCATAAGAACCTTCAGGAGCATGCCATCGGGGAAAAGAAAAAAACAGTATGAGAACAGTGATCAGCAAACTAGACTTCAGCAATCCCCTGAAACAAGTTTTCATCTCAGTACTTAAGAGAAGTCATTCTTTAAAATAATGTGATAAATTATGTTCTGCACTTGATTCTCTAGATTCTAATTTTAAGCCATTAAACACACAGGTAACCATGACACTTCCATAATCTTTTCAAAAATTACTGAAGGTGAAATTAAATCTGCCATTTTGTCTACTTTTTATATTTATCTAAACTATCAGTTTTCTTATCCATAAAATAAGAATAATGTGGTTTAATAAAGCTTTTGCAAATATTAACATACATGTTGATATAGAAAAATACTTTTTTTTTTTGAGACAAGGTCTTGCTTTGTCTCCTAGGCTGGAGTGCAGTAGTGTAAACTGGCTCACTGCAGCCTCAAACTTATGGACCCAACAATCCTGCCACCTCAGCCTAGTTGTCTTCTTCAGTAACAGAGAAAGTTTAGTGGGCATTGCCTCTTCACTCATCTCTGACTAAAATGGAAACAACCACTTAAGAATAAAGTAATCCTTTTGTGGAACATTTTCATTTTACTATGCAAACATCTGAATTTGAACCCATGAAAATCAGTGATAGCCAAAACAGCTATAAAGGATGAAATTTAAGGGGCGGAAGAAGCAACATGATCCTTTTCTTTGCAGCTCATTAAACTCACTGGTTGTGTAGTAGAATTCCACATCTATTATTAGGTTAGTTTGGATTGTGTGTTGGGCACACATTGAAGCAGTCAGATGTATAGACTAGGGCAATAAACACAGGTGAAAGTTGAGAATATGACCTATTTTTCTCTGGGATTTCAGAATCTAATTGAGGAGAAAGACATGAAAAAGGCAGCTGATGTATATTTTCATATAAGAAGTAGTCCGTTAAACACAGGTTGTAATGAGAGAAGGCACTATCTAACACAAGCTGGGAGTGAGGGGGCAGTTGACTGAGTAAGGCGGGAGTATTCAGCAGAAAGTGGTTGCTTGCATGGTGTGAGTAGACTTTATACCAAAACAAAGATGAAGGCCATCTAAAGAAAAGAATACATTGGTAGAAGTGGAAAAGCTTATCAATACATACATTCCTAGATAAGAGTCCAACATGGCCCAAGAGGAGGTAAAATAATTAGTCTCCTCTACTCAGCTCTGCAGTGCTGTAGACTCTGATGACTTCCAACTTCAGGTGTATTATTGTCAAAAGAGAAGCAGAGGCTACCTAAGTGGGCCAGCACACCTACCATATAATGAGTTAGGCTGTAAAAATGGTATTATCGCTAAAAATTTGACATCTACAAAGTTTTTATATGTTCTCTATTTATAACATTTTTAGGGCATAAGGATAGACAAGTGTCTTTCTAGAGATTATCTGGGATAAACACTAGTGTGGCAGGATTAGCAAATGATCATATTCCAGGGCATTATGCTACCACCCCATTTAAATAATCTGATTGTTTCATTACCCTTGAATCAGCTAGCTCTTGCAATTGCTAAGACTGATTGTAAAGGAGTTCAAGCAACATGTCTTTTTAAAAAATAAAAGTAAAAACTTCATGTTTGCCCTGGTGTGGTGGCTCACGCCTGTAATCCCAGCACTTTGGGAGGCTGAGGCGGGCTGATCACCTGAGGTCAGGAGTTCGAGACCAGTCTGGCCAACATGGTGAAACCCCATCTCCACTAAGAATACAAAAATTAGCTAGGCATGGTGGCACGTGCCTGTAATCTCAGGCTGAGGCAGGAGAATCACTTGAACCCGGGAGGCGCAGGTTGCAGTGAGCCAAGATAGCACCATCGCACTCCAGCCTGGGGGACAAGAGCAATACTTGCCTCAAAAAAAACAAAAAAACAAAAAACCTTCATGTTTGTTGTTACAACATTAGGGCAAGCTTTCTATAGAAGAGTAATAAAAGGCCACTAAAAAAAATTTTCAAAATGCTACTACTCAGAAATGAAACCAAAATACAAACATTGTTATTATTTAGTGAAGAGCATTCTACATATTTCTCTGTGGAGACAGACATATGAATAGACATGTAAATAAATAGGATCAATTTATACAATCCCACAAATTAGATTCTGTACCACACTACATTATTTTTACTTTTATAATACTTAATTTAGTGAAATAAAATAAAGCAGAAGTAAAATTATAGCAAAAATAAACTATTCCAGCACAAAAAAATTTAATTCTAAAATGTAGTTCTAAATTAAAAACAGCAAAAGCAACAAAAACAGAAGATAAAGATAAAAGTATTGTTATTGTGTCACTTTTTCTATAATTCAACTTGAAATAGTGACTTCATATTCATATTTAATAGAAGAGGATATAATATTTGTACCTCTATTCTCCATATGGATTGATTTATTTTGTTACATTGTTAAGTTTACATTGCCAATGCTTTAAAAAGTTATTCTCCTTTAACCATGATTGACAAAGATTTTGTTTCATTCTAATTTAATTTCCATATTTAAATAGAGGGTAATTTTTGGCATCATTCATTTTACTGAATCTTCACATTCTTGAGTCTGTTATTTTAATTTCTGTCTGGCTTGACGTGTTTTCAAGTCAAGAGTGAGAAGTAAAGCTCCTGGGTGTTTTCTTCCGTTACACTTGCAAGAACACATGACTGGCTTCAGAATTCCAGGGTCACGTTCCTTTCTGTCAGAATTTTGCAGTCACTGCCTCATTGCCTTCCATCCAGCATGGAGCATTTCTGTGGAAAGTCTTCCACCCCAGAGGCCTCCATTTTGATCAGTTTTGGGTATTTATTCCAAAAATATACTGGACTTCCAATTCTTCTGACTTATTTTCCTTTAGCAATTGTATTTCTGAATTTTCAAAAGCTTTTGTGTATTTTATTTTTTGAATTTTTTACTTATTACAGCTTCCTCTACCTTTGAGATGTATAGGTGTTATACATTTTCTCTCCCTGAACATAACTGCATATCATTTTTAAAAGTTTTTTCCTGTGCCTGTATTGTATCTTTTATTATAGATTTACTTGTAATTATTATTATTATTATTATTATTATTATTATTATTATTATTTTTACCTTGATCCCTGCCTTTCATGTTTGAGGTTATTGTCAAATCTTGGCTATTTATTCATTTTTAAGATAGAGGAACCATAATACTTATTGGAGATGGTATTTGGGTGATGTTACATGTCTGTGAATTTCTCTATACTTATTACTACCAGTGTATGGATCTGAACAGAAGAAGTTATGAGAGTGACTTACAATTAACATTAGTACAATGAGATTTTACCCTTCTGTTTGGTAGACCTTATTCTCTTGTTCTGTGAATTGTGTCCCTATACTTGGCCCTTCTCTTGACATATTTCTCCAGAGAATAAATATCTAGTCTTATGCTTCATTCTAGAAAGAATAGGTACTGGACTCCGTGGGATGTAGTTGGGAAATGGAAGTCCTTTCTGTTTCTTCTGTGAACTTTCACCCCAGCCACCACCAACTACAGTAGTACTAGTCCTCATTCCTAAATTCATTTGTTCTGCAAAGTTGAATTGCTTGTTTCTTACTAGTTTCTGCAATTGTTTGAGGCTTTTTTACTCACAAGTTAGAGAATGAGACTTCAGCTAATTCTTAACTGTGTCTCCTTGTTCTGTGTGTTTTTTGAAGGAGAAAGAAGTCAAAAGTTCTCTACCATCTTAAAGCCAAAAATTCATATTGTATTTGTTTTGCTATTTTCTTCAGAAACATCAAATTTATAGTACATATTGCTTTTCTTGTCATTTCTCTCCATGTTGTAATTTGTGTATGCAGAATTCTAAGATGACCTCTAAGAGTTTCACCCCCTGGTGTGTATGTCCCTTGTAATTCCAACATCAAGGATGGGCAGACTTGTGACTATGAGGGATAGTTACTCTCATGAGTATATAAAGCTACATAAGACTTCTTCCTAGCCCACTGGAGAGAGACGCTTCTGCTGGTTTTGAGTAAGCAGCCATGTTGTCATAGGGCGTGGCCAACAGCCTGCAACAACACAGAGACCTCAGTCTTACACCTGTAATGAACTGAATTTTGCCAGCAACTGGATGAGAACTACAGGAAGCCAGTGCCTTAATGGCAGAATGACGGGCTCCTTAGCAGAAGACCTACATAACTCAGGGCTGGGCTCTGGACCCACAGAAATAGTAATTTCCATGTTGTTTTGTGTTGTTTTAAGCAACTACACATGTGGTAATGGGTTATGTAGCAATGGAAAACTACTACCACATTTGATCATATAATTTTATTCCCCTGCTTTAACTTGATGCTATACGTTATGTCAGGACCAATCTTTCCAATGGAATGTACTATATGCTCTGAGGCAGCCTACTCATGTGACTTTAATTTCTGTAATGGTTATTTTATTTTTGTCTTAAGCTTCTCAAATTTACTTTTTATTTTTTCAAATTTCATGGCTTTTTAAACCGTATATCTTTTTTTCCAACTTAAATTGGTGTAATAACATCATTCATTTGTTTTCAATCATAAGGGAGTATTTGCATGAATTCTTCCTTCATTTCCTGAGTGATTTCCTTTAGAATGTGTGCTCTTCATTAACCCATTGATTATCATCCTCTCCTCATCACCACCATCAGTCGCGCTTCTCTCCACTCCTTTCCCCAACTTTCACTCACAGGATTTCAGAATGTGTCTTCTGACTTCCTTCAGTCATTTGCCTATGTTTTTTTTAATTACCTTTTATTTTAGATACAGGAGACACATGTGTAGGACTGTTACATGGGTATATTGGTCCCAAGTAGTGAGCATAGTACTCAGTAGGTAGTTCTTTAACCTGTGCCGCTTTCCTCCCTTTTCTGCCTAGTCGTGTGCAGTATCTATTGTTCCCATGTTTATGTCCATGTGTGCTCAATGTTTAGCTCCAACATATACATGGGAATATGTGGTGTTTTGCTTTTTGTTCCTGTATTAATTTCCTTAGGACTATGGCCTCCAGGTCCAGCCATGTTGCTGCACGGGACATTATACTTTATGCTGCATGGTATTCCATGATGTATATGTACCACATTTTCTTTATCCAATTCACTGTTGATGGGCATCTAGGTTGAATCCACATCTTTGCTATTGTGAATAGTGCTGTGATGCACATCTATGTGCATGTGTCTTTTGGCAGAATGATCTATGTTCCTTTGAGTATATACCAAGAAATAGGATGACTGGGTTAAATGGTAGCCTTGTTTTAAGTTCTTTGAGAAACCTCCAGACTGCCTTTTACAGTGGCTGAACTAATTTACATTCCTACCAACTACAAATAAGCATTCCCTTTACTCCAAAGCCTCGCCAACATCTGTTGTTTTTTGACTTTTTAATAATAGTCATTCTGACTGGTGTAAGATGGTACCTCACTGTGGTTTTGATTTGCATTTCTCTGATGATTAGCGATGATGAGCATTTTTTTCATGCTTGTTGACCATTTATATGTCTTCTATTGAGGAGTGCCTGTCCATGTCCTTTCTCCATTTTTTAATAGAGTTATTTGCTTTTAACTTGTTGATTTAAGTTCTTTATAGATTATGAATATTAGACCTTTGTCAGATGCTGATATGGTTTTGCTCTGTGACACTCGCAAATCTCATCTCAAAATGTAATCCCCACATGTCCCGGGAGGGACCTGGTGGAAGGTGATTGGATTACGGGGGCAGTTTCCCCCATGATGTTCTCATGATAGTGGGTGAGTTCTCAGAACAGCTGATGGTTTTGAAGTGTGGCACTTCCTTGTTTTCTTGCTCTCTCTCTCCTACCACCAGGTAAGAAGTGCCTTCTTCCCCTTGACCTTTTGCCATAACTGTAAGTTTCCTGAGTCCTATCCAGCCATGGGGAACTGGGAGTCAATTAAACCTCTTCTTTTTTTTTAAAAAAAATTACTCATTCTCAAGTAATTCTTTATAGCAGTGTAAAAAAAAGACTAATACAGATACATAGTTCATGAATATTTTCTCCCATTCCATAGCTTGTCTGCTTATTCTGTTGCTGGGCAGAAGCTGTTTAGTTTAATTAGGTATCACTTGTCAATTTTTGTTTTTGTTGCAATTGCTTGGGGACTTAGCCAAAAATTATTTGCCAAGGCCAGTGTTGACATGAGTATTTCCTAGGTTTTATTCTAGTGTTTTTATAGTTTGAGATCTTACATTTAAATATTTAATCCATCTTGAGTAAATATTTGTATTAGTGAAAGATAAGAATTTGGTTTCATTTTTCTGCTTATGGCAAGCCAGTTAACCTAAAGCATTTATCAAATGGCAAATCCTATCCCTATTGCTCGTTTTCATTGACCTTGTCGAAAATCAGATGGTTGTAAGTGAGCAGCTTTATATTTTAGTTTTCTATTCTGTTCCATTGGTCTATGTGTCTGTTTTTGTATCAGTACTATGCTGTTTTTTCACGGTAGCCTTATTGTTTGAAGTTGATAGTGTGATGCCTCCAGCTTTGTTCTTTTTGCTTAGGTTTGCATTGGCTATTTGGGCTCTTTTTTGCTTCCACATAAATTTTAGAATAGTTTTCCTAATTCTGATAGTTTGATAGGAATAGCATTGAATCTGTAAATTGCTTTGGGCAGTATGGCCATTTTAATGATACTGATTTTTCATTATCATGAAACATTAAAACATTCCATGAGTATGGAATGTTTTCCCACTTATTTGTGTCACCTGATTTCTTTCAGCATTGTTTTCTAGTTCTCCTTGTAGAGATTTTTCACCTCCTTGGTTACCTGTATTCTCAGGTGTTTCATTTTCTTTGTGGTTATTGTAAACGTGATTGTGTTCTTAATATGACTCTCAGCCTGGATGTTATTGGCACATATAAATGGTACTGATGTTTTCTACATTGATTTTGTATCATGGAACTTTGCTAAAATCATTTATTAGTTCCAGTAGCCTTTCTCCTGCTTGACTGCTCTGGCTGTGACTTCCACTACTATGTTGAATATGAAATGGTCAGAATGCTTGCCTTTTTTTCAGTTCTCCAGGGGAGTGGTTCCAGCTTTTGCCCATTCAGTATAATGTTGGCTCTGGGTTTGCTATAGACAACCCTTATTATTTTGAGTCATATTATTTTGATGCCTAGTTTGTTGAGGGTTTTTATCATGAAGTCACGTTGAATTTTATTGAAAGCTTTTCTGCATTTTCTGAGATGATCAGATGGTTTTTGTGTTTAAATCTGCTTATGTGGTGAATCATATTTATTGATTTGCATATGTTGATCCAACCTTGCATCCCAGGAATAAAGCCTACTTTATCATGGTGAATTAACTGTTTTATATGCTGCTGGATTCAGTTTACCAACATTTGGTTGAGAATTTTTTGTCTACGTTCATCATGGACATTGGCCTCAAGTTTTCTTTCTTGACTGTGTTTCTGCCAGAGATTGAGTTTGAAAGGATTCCCTCCTTTTTTTGGAATAGCTTCAGTAGAACTGGTACCAGTTTTTCTTTATACATCTGGTAGAATTTGACTGTGAATCCATCTGGTCCAGGACTTTTTTGGTTGGTGGTAGTTTTTTTTTTTTTTAATTACATATGATTCAATTTCAGAGTGAGATATTTCTCTATGCAAAGCTTCAATCTTTTCCTGATTCAATTAGAGACTGTGTGTTTCTAAGAATTTATCAATTTCATCTACAGATTTTCTAATTTTTATGCATAGAGTTGTTCATGGTATTCTATGGGAAACTTTTGTAATTCTGTGGGATCAGTTATAATATTATCTTTGTTATTTCTGACTGTACTTATTTGGATCTTCTCTTTTTTTCATTGTAAATCTAGCTGTTAAACAGCAGTCTATCAATCTTGTTCATCTTTTCAAAGAACAAACTCTTGCTTTTTTAATTTTTTTCTATGTATTTTTGTATCTCAATTTCAATAAGTTCTCTGATTTTAGTTATTTCTTTTCTTCTGCTAGCTTTTTCTTTTCTAGTTCCTTTAGGTGCAAAGTTAGATTGCTAAATTGAGATCTTTCTAACTTCTCGATTAGTGCGTGTAGGGAAATAAAGTTTCCTCTTAACACTGCTTTGGCTGCATCTCAAAGATTTTGGTAAGTCACATTCCTATTTTCAATATTTCAAAGAATTTTTCTTAAATCTACCTTAATTTTGATGTTCACCTAAGAGTTATTCAGGAGTAAGTTGTTTAATTTCCCTATATTTGTGTAGTTTTGAGAGATCTTGATTTTGATTACTATTTTTATTTCACCGTGGTTCAAGAGTTTGCTTGGTATAATTTCAATTTTTTTGAATTTATTGAGATTTGCTTTATGATTGAGCATGTGGTTGATCTTAGAATATGTTCCATGTGCAGATAGGAAGAATATATATTCTGCGGATGTTAGCTGGGGTATTTTGTAGATGTCTATTAGGTCCAATTGGTAAAGTGTTGAGTTTATGTCCAGAGTTTCTTTCTTAGTTTTCTTCCTTAATGATCTGTTTAGTGCTGTCAGTGGGGTGGTGAAGGCTCCTGCTGTTATTGTTTGGTTGTCTAAGTGTTTTCATGGGCAATGAAGAACTTGGTTTATGAATCTGGGTGCTCCAATATTGAGTGTATATATATTTAGTACAGTTAAGGTTTCTTGTTTGATTGTACCCTTTATCATTATGTAATGCCCTTCATTGTTCTTAATTTTTATTGGTTTAAAGTCTATTTTACATGATACAAGAATAGCAACTTCTGCTCTTTTTTGTTTTTTGTTCACATGTTAGATCTTTCTCCATTCTTTTGCTGTGAGCCTGTGGTTGTTCTTAATGTGAAATGGGTCTCTTGAAGATAACAGATGGTTGGATCTTTTTATCCAGCCTGCACTCTGTGTCTCTTAAGTGGAGCATTTAGCCCATTTACATTCAAGGTTAGTATTGATATCTGTGATTTTAATTCTGTTATCATGTTGCTAGCTGATTGTTATGTAGACTTGATTGTGTGGTTGCTTTATAGTGCCTGTGCGCTATGTGCTTAAATGTGCTTTTGTGGTATGACTGTCATTCTTTCTTTTCCACGTTTAGCACTCCCTTAAGGACCTCTTGTATGGCTAGTCTAGTTGAAACATATTCCCTTAGCATTTGCTTCACTTCATTTTTAAGCTTAGTTTGGCAGGATATGAAATTATTGGTTAAAATTTATTTTCTTTAAGGATGCTGAAAATAGGCTACCAATCTCTTCTGACTTGTAAGATACCTGCTGAGAGATCTGCTGCTAGCCTGATGAAGTTCCTTGTATGTGACTTTACCCTGCCCTTTAGCTGCCTTTAAAACTTTATTCTTTAGTGTTGACCTTGATGAATATTGTACTATGTGCCTTGGAGGTAGTCATTTCATGTCATATCTAGCTGGGGTTCTGTGTGTTTCTTGGATTTGTATGTAAACCTCCCTAAAGAGATGAGGAATTTTCATGAACTGTATCTTCAAATATATTTTCCAAGTTGCTTATTCTCTCTCCTTCTCTCTCAGGAATGACAATGAGTCATAGATTTTTTTGCTTTACAAAATCCCATATTCTTGGAGGTTTCACTTATTTTTCTTATTTTTTTCCTTATTTTTGTCTGAGTTGATTTAAAGAAGTCGTCTTCAAGTTTTGAGATTAGTTCCTCAGCTTGGTCTATTCTGCTGCTAATACTTCTGATTATTTGATAAAATTCTGATAGTGAGTTTTTCAGCTCTAGAATTTAAGTTTAGTTATTTCTGAAAATGGCTATTTTATCATTCAGCTCTTGGATTGCTTTACTAAATTATTTGAATTCCTTGCATTGAACTTCAACTTTCTCCTGAATCTCAATGAGTTTCCTGGCCACAGATTCTGCATTCTGTGTCTGTTATGTCACTAATTTCAGACTGGTTAAAAACCATTGCTGGGGAGCTAGTGGACTCATTTGGAGGTAAGGGTACACCCTGACTTTTTGGATTGCCAGAGTTCTTGTGCTAATTCTTTCTCATCTGGGAGGGTTGGCATTTCTTTAACTGTGGTGTAAGTTGTGAATAATCAGTTGGCTTAATTTCTGAATGCTTTTAGAGGCCCAAGGCTCTGTACAGAATCTTTATGTGTGGGTAAATTTTTGACTTGGCTTCACAGCTGTATATATTAGCAGAATAAAATTTAGGTGTTGTAGTTTGGGCGGCAATCCAGTGAATGAGGCTTAACAGTAATGACTGGTAGCTAGGTTAATACCGGGTCACAGGGCTTTTTGTACTTCTTGTGTTCATAGATATGCTCTGCAGTGGGGAGGGAGTGATATGGTTCCCTCAACAGATCTGCTTGTAAAACTTGAGAGAGCTCCCTCTGATAGCTGGTGCTGTGCCCACATTTTTTTGTTAAGTTTTCTGGGCCACATGGTCTTCTTGGGCAGAAGTTGTGGCAGGGAGATATGCCACATGCTTTTTGGACTGGACCTGAGAAGGGAGGCATGTTCCACTCTTACCCCAGCTCAGGAACCCATGCATCTCACCCCTTTCACGGCTCTGAGATTAGGGGCTCTTTCTCTGTTTGAGTGCCAGCCACAAATCTTGGTTCCATACTCCCAAGCTGCAAACTACAGCCCTGGGGTCACTGGGATATCCCATGGCTTGGGTTCGGGTTCTTTCTGCACTGAGGGGTACAGTGTGCTCCAGAGTCATGAAGAAAGTATGCAGGTGCAATTACACACTCAGGCTGGCCTTCCAGGACTGCACTATGCACCTGCTCCTACAGGGCAGCTAGGCATGGACCCTGGGAGGGGCTTGTAGGCAGAAGGGCTTGCAGAGCAGATGCACCCCAGTCCTGCAGGAAAGCTGGCCCAACTCTCTTCTAGCTTGGAGGTCACTAGGGTTCCATGCCTCCCAGAGAAGAATGGAAATCCCTGGGAAATGGGCATCTATGGCTGCTCTTGCCTGCAGTGGTCCAGCACACAAAAGCTCCTGGGCTCTATGCTGTCCAAAGGTCTGTCTCTGCCTGCTCCCCAGGGAGATCTCCCTGCCAGCTCACACATCCATGGTTGTGTAAGGTCCCTTGTAGCTAAAAAATCAGATGCTCACAGCGAGAGTGAACCATCGCTCAGTTCCTTCATTCAGTCCTTTCCTGGAATTGTTTGTGGCCAGGAATTAGCCTTAGCACTTGGGTAGCTAACTTAGGGTTTCCAGCTTCCTCCCTCTTCAGTCTTGGCTTCGGCCTTGCCTCTCCATCCACTTTCAGCATTTTCTCCCTGAATGCCTGTTCAAATTATGGTGGTTTACCTAATAATTTGGCCTCTCTTGAGAGGAGTGGCACTTCCTGGCTGTGTCTAGTCGGCCATCTTGTTCGTCTCCTCTATCTTAAAATGGAGTCAACCAATCCACTACAAATAATGTGATTTGAGGAAGTCCAAAGCTCTAATTCACGGTTTTATTTGTTTTGTATGATTTCCTGGTTTTTTTAATTGTTAAAAACTATCTCAACAAATTTATTTTATTCTGTCCAATAAATGTACATTTCATCTAAATTTTGGTATTGAGCTTTTTTATACATCCTATTTCCAACCAAAAAGACTTGTTGTTTTTAAGTAAATGCAACTTAATTATCCTATTTCTATTATTTAGATACTATCATTCCTTCTATCTGGAGGTCTCTGTAATGGTTGTATTAACAGTACTCAAAAGTAATGTGGATAATAATAATTGTGGATTTTGTTCTTGTTTTTAAATGTCTTTAATCATTTCACGTAAAGTTGTAAGCCTTTGAAGCATTTGAGAATTTCATACAAAACATTTCTGAAAGATAAATTTTCTCATATTTTCTTGGACACGTTGATTGATCATTTTAGCTAGTCTTTGAAGAAATCCATGAAAAAGTACTTGTTACTATTTTTACCCACAGCAGCATAATTTAAATTTGAGTTAAATAGGCTTGTAAACAAATTTGTATAAACACAATGGGAAATGACCTTCCCAATAGTATAGCTAAACTAATAAACTAATTATGGTAGGGATGAGCAATTATAGTCCAAGCAATGTAAACTCAATTCATATGTGGAAAACCACAGGGGCAAGGGGAATACAGTATATAGACAGTGTCAGAACAAGAGACTGCTAGGAGTTCTGGGTTTTACCCTTCTCTACAGATAGACATTGTCTACCCAGCTTCCCAAGAGACCACCATGTAAACGTTTTCTTTCAACTCGTCATGATTAAAGGTTAATAATATTTTATACAAAAATAATGTGTTCTTTTAAAAGGTAGTAAAAATTTCTGGGACAGAGATTATGTTCTTCAGCAATCTTACAAATGATTTATTGGTTTATTTACATAAAATCAAATCAGTGAATATTCTATCTTACATTAGCTGAACTACAATAGCTTCCACAATAAGTCAAGCACAAATTTTAATCCATTTAACAACCTTTAGCAAACATTTATTTAAGGACTCTTATGTTTCAGGGATAGTAATGGTTACTAGGTAAACACAGCAAATCAATCTCAATTCGTGCCTAAAAAGTACATAATCTTTAAGTTTCAAGGTAATAGAGCCATATAATCTAATAAAATAAATAAATTCATCTGTTTTATTAAACAATTATTTGGTACCGACTATGTGCAAGCTATTGTGTATATTTTGGTATGTGCTAAAATTCTATGATTCTGTGTATGTTTTTCATGTACCTATTTTTAATAATTTTATATTTTTTCTTAATATTATGACACAATTTGTATTTTTAATCTTTAAAGTCTTTCACTATTATTCAGTTTTTGCCAAAATTCCCTCACGAAGTCCTTGTGGCATGTCTTAGCTTTTTTCTGAATGCACTTTTATCATATTCATATGTATTATGAATCTTTCAAGACACAGTTCAGTAGTCACCTCCTCCACCCCACCATGATACTTATAGACATATACACCACCCAAATGAGAATAATCTTTTCCTCTTGTAAATGCTTATAGAATTTTCTCTGTGTCCCGAGGAATTTGCCTTTTGTTACAGTGCATTGTGTATATGCCTCCTCACTTCAATACATTGTGTTTCTGTAGAATAGCGTTCATATCTGTTCATTTTTATTTTCTTGGAATTTAGGGAGAGTTTCTGGTGTATAATGGAGCCTATTATGTGCTTTTTATGTAAATTTTATGTATATTTAATTTGAAATTATACCTTTCAAAATTCTTGACCATTCTTTACATATTTAATAACAAAATTGAAATAAATGAATTAAAAATGTATCACTCGATTATCCTTCCAGAAAACTGTACCTTGGATTCTTTCAGAGAGAAAATATTTGACAATCAACAAGGAGATTTCTCTAATATGACATATCTGAACCAAAAAAACAAGCATAAAATGGGTGATTAGTCATTATATAATATTATAAAAATCTATAGAAATCTCTTAATCAGAACATTTATGAGAAAAGTCATAAATTTAAAGTTAATGTGAATTGCTTTTATATTAGTGTATTGTTTGTAAGCTGTCTACCCATAATGTTAATTAGCATGGATATAGTATATTCAAACAGAGCTACAATCTGTACTAATATTTATTCTTTGTATAATTCTACTTAAATTATTGGATGGAAAAAGTTATTTCCAATATAAACATTGAAACATACCCTAGAAATCCGTCTATGTAGTACATTCTTGCTCTGGTTTTGAAAAAAAGCATATCAGGTTGTTTACCAAAGGAATAAAATGACAGACGAAATAATGAACATCCTAGATTAACCCAGGCATCTCTACATGCATAGTTAAATGTTATTTTAATATCCGGCCGGATGGCATGTAAAACTGTAGAATTTAATGTCTATCTAACCATACCAAACTTTCCAAATATTGTTGCAATGTTTCTTTTTAAAAATAAAAATACAAATTTTACTTAGAAATCAAATTGAAAAATAAAGTAACTATTGACAAAAAATACATGTAATGAAATTTTACAAAGAACACGTTCATATATATATATATTTATGATTGATCACATTAATTGGAGAGTTAAACATAAATACTTTTAGCATGTTTTCTACCCTAGAAAATATGGAAGATAAAGCTCTGTTGTGCCTCTTCATCTTCCTAAGCAAGTATTTTATAAAGCACTGAGGTATAATTCTCTTTACAAAGTGATAAGTCCTTTACACAAAATTGTTCCTACTGAAGATAATAATTCTCCAATTACAGAAGCATCATCCTTTTATAGTCAATTTTGCCCCTCTAATTCCAGCCATTTACTTGAAAACAATTGGGACACAATTTCAAAGTTGGCATCAACTTTGGCAGTAGCCACCCAATTATGATAAAATAATATTTTTAATATAGTGTATTCTATGTAAATAAACAATTTCTTTTAGGTATAGATTTATTACAAATATATTTTTAAAGTTCTTCAAACATGCAATTTAATATATTCATTTAGATCATAAATTTTATAATTTACATTGAAATTGGGAAAATTAATTTTATTGAAAGTCTCATTTTCTTTTCTAATGAATTTTGGTAACGCAAAAAATACAAAATTTACCATTTCCTAATTGATGTAAGGTTATTACTTAGGACTCTATCACAGCCTTTGAAATAATTTGATTTATGTAATCTCCTTTGCTATAGAAATTTCACCTAGCATAAAATCTCCACTTTTATTTTTAATAACATTTGCTTGATACTTAACACAAATGTCTTTCAAGATGAGCAGGCCACATGCTATCACTGCTTGATGTATGTAGAGATTCATCACTCTAAATAATTTGTGCATCACTATATTATATGAAGATATGCTTGATTTTTACTGATATATTTTTGTTACCAGCTTACACTATTTAAAATAAGGCAAAAAAAAAAGAACAATTGAGAAATTATGACAGATTATCCTACTGAATTTGCAATCAAATATGCAAGTTATTTCTTTATTTAGTAATTAATATTAAGATCCTTTTATGTGCAGAACACTTTAGTAATTAGAAATATAATATTCAAGAAAAATAGACACAGTTTCCATCTTCAAAAATTTAGTCACTTTTTAACAATGAAAACTGTGTTTTTAAATAATCTGTGCATATGTCTTTGTGTATATGCATGTGTGTGTAATATTGACTAATTATTTGATGATAAAATATAAGTGATTTATCATAAAATCAGCTTTTACTTTGCATGGTCATACTGAACTTATTCTCAAAAAATAATAAAAATAAACTAGCTGCAAGAACAAAACAAAGAAATATTTAGAAGTTCCATTTTTTTGAAAGATATTTTAGTAGCAATAAAGTTCATATATTTCAGTTTGTAAGTAATACCTAGCTTGTGACATGCAATTATAAGAAGACCTATAATTAGTTTTTTAGCTATTTTCTCTGTATGGACAACAAAATATATATTACATGACTCTAGTAAACATGTCATCTTTATAAATTTTTCTCTCAGTTCTATCTGTTTTTTAAATGTATTTCTTTTAGTCCCTACCTTCTACTACGTATTATTTAGTTTTATTTTCTGTAGTTTACTTTTTAATGAAGGTAAGATTTTGCTTATCAAATTATTTAAGAAAATCTATTTTGACACACCCTAAACAAATATTTATGATGCATATTTTTAGCTTGCAAGAAATAAATGGATTCTCCAGACAGCTGAAGATAATTATAAGCAGAAACTAGACTGAGAAGTAAGGATATATGAAATCAGGGAATTAGACTGAAAACAATTGCCTATATCAGCACAATGATCTGGGAATTCAGCCTTTAGATGTCCGTAAGTTAAGGTAGCTAATTTACTGAAAATCCAGGTTCAATTAATCTAGGTACACTAAAAAAGAGTAAAATTTGGGACTTCTTCTTATGAGTTGTAGCCAATTTAGGCTTCAAGGATTTCAAGAGAGGGAGACTTTATATTTAAATTTATATTAAATATTATTTAAAGTAGGCAAACTATTTTCAAAAAATAAGATAAATAAAAGCAAACAAAATAAATTAAAATGACCAATAGTTTTAGATAACCAAAAGCCACCAGAGTTTTGAATAATTAGAAACTGATTAAAATCATTATTAAAATATTTAAAGAAATAAAATATAAACATATGAGAAAGCAAAAAGGTTATTGAAAATTTTAAAAATGATTCAAAAAATGCCACATACAAATTTAAAACTGAGAAAATAAATCATATGCCCATACGTTTTGTAATATAAATGAAATAGGTCAATTCTTTGAAAGATCCAAGCTACCAAAACTCACACACAAAAAAATAGATAACTTGGATATATTATCTATTTGGATATACATATATACAATTGAATATTAAGACTACTCCAAAAAGAAAGCCTGAGACCCACATAATTTCACTAGTGAATTCTACCTAATATTTAAGGAGGAAATAATACCAATTTTCCACAATTTATTCCAGAAAATAGAAACAGAGAAGATTTTTCCTAATTCATTCTCTGAGTCAATCATTATCCAATACTGAAACTCATATAAAGCCCTTGCAATACATAAAATGTACAAACCTTTTTTGCCTGTGCTTTGGGATTGTATCCAAATACCTTTTTCAAGAATAATGTCAAGAGCTTTTCGTATGTTCTCTTCTAGTAATTTTATCTTTTTATTAATGTTTAATTATTTTACCCATTTTGAGTTGATTTTTGTATATGGGGTGAAATTAAGGATTCATGTGGATAGCCAGTTTTTCTAACATCATTTATTGAAGAGACTGCCGTTTCCCCATTGCAGGTTATTGGCACCTTTGTCAAAGATCAATTGGCTGAAGACACTTACCTTATTTCTGGGATCTCTGTTTTGTGCCATTGATCTATATGCCTGTTTTGTGCCAATTCCATACTCTTCTGAATTGGAAATATTTGTAGTAAATTTTGAGATCAGGTTGTGTGATGTCTCCAACTTTGTTCCCTTTGCTTGAAATTGCTTTGGATATTTGAGTCTTTTGTGGCTCCATGCAAATCCTAGAATTACTTTTTTTTCTTTCCATTTTTGTGAGAAATGTCTTGAGAATTTTAATAGAGATTGCACTGAATCTGCAGATATCTTTAGGTTTCATGGGCATTTTAATAATACTAATTCTTCCAACCCATAAACATATGATATCTTTCCATTTATTTGTATCTTCTTTAATTTTTGTCATTAATATTTTCAATAGTTTTTCAATGTACAGATCTTGCAACTCCTTGTTTCTCGTATTTTTGATGCGATCATAAATTTTTTTCTTCTTTCTTTTTCAGATATTTCACTGTTAGTAAATAGAAACACTACTGATTATTGAACGCTTATTTTGTATCCTGCAACTTTATTAAATTCATTTATTAATTTTAACAGTTTTTTTGGTGGAATCTTTACAGTTTTTATATATAAGATCATATCATCTGCAGAGACAATTTAACTTCCTCCTTTCTGATTTGGATACATGTAATTTCTTGCTTATGCCTAATGCCTGTCACTAGGACCTCCTGTAGACACTTCTCAAAACAGAGGGCATACAAATAGGCAATAGGAATGTTTAAAAATGCTCAACATCAATCATCAGGGAAATGCAAACTAAAACCACAAGGAGATATCACCTCGCAGCTGCTCAAGTAGCTTTTATCAAAAAGGCAAAAGCTAACAAGTGTTGGTGAGGGTGTGGATAAAAGGGAACCACTGTACGTTGTTGGTAGGAAGGTAAATTAGTACAGGCATTTTGGAAAATATTATGGAGTTTTCTCTAAAATCTAAAAATATAGAACTCCCATATAATTCAGTAACTCAATTTCTGGATATATATCAAATAAAATGAAATCAGCATGTTGAAGAGATATCTGCATTCCCATGTTCACTGCAGTGTTGTTCACAATGGCCAAGATATGGAATCAACCTAAGTGTCCATCAGCAGAAGAATGAGTAAAACTAATGTGGTATATATACACAACGAAATACTGTTCAGCCTTGAAAAGTACGTAAATTTATATAGATGAATCTGGAGGACATTATGACAAATAAAATAAGCCAGGCACAGAAGGATAAATACAGCATGTTCCCACATATATGTGGAATCTAAAATAGTCAAACTTACAGAAATAAAAGCAGAATGGTAGTTAAAAGGGATTGGGGGAGATGGGAAGATACTGGTTAAAGGGTATAAAGTTTCAGATAGGAAGAATAAATTCTGGAGATATATCGTGCAGCATAGTGACTGTAGTTAACAATAACGTATGGTATGTTTGAAAACTGCTAAGAGAGCAGATTTTAAATGTTCTCACCACAAAAAATAAGTATGTGAGGTGATAGATATTGATTTAATAATTTCACAATGTATACATATAGGAAAACATCACATTGTACCCCATAAATGTATATAATTATTGTTTGTCAATTAAAAATAAACCAAAAAGAAAAAACTAGACTAATATATCTGAAGAACACAACTGCAAAATTCCTCAACAAAATGTTAGCAAACAGAATTCAATAGTATATAAACAGAATTATAACCATAACAAAACAGAATTTATTCAAATATCCAAAAATGACTGAACACACAAACCAATCAATGTAATTTACCATTTCAACAGGCTAAAAAAAAAGAAAAAGTATGTGATTATATCAATAGATGCAGCAAAACCTTTTGGCAAAAATTCATCAATTCATTGACCAAACAAACAAAAATATCTCATAAACTAGGAATAAATGGGAGCTTTCTCAACTTGATAAAGTACACTCATGAAACCTAAAGCTAACATCATAAATAATGGTCAGAGGCTGAATGCTGTATCTTTAAAGTAGGGAAAAGGCAATTATAACTTCTGTTGCCACAGTTTTGAACATCTCACTGGAAATTCTACCTAATTCAATAAGACAAAAAATAAAAGGTACTCTTAATGGAAAGAAAAATATCTGTCTTTATTTGCCAATTATATGATAGCCTATATGTAAAATCCTCAAAAATCTACAAGGAAAAATCTTCTGGAGTGTATCAGCAAGCACAGCAAATCAGGGCACAAAGTTCATGTACAAAACTCAATTCTTTTTCTACATACCAACAATGAAATTTTGGAATTTGAAATTTAGAAAACAATATTATTTTCAATGTAGCAGAAAATAAAACATTTATGTATAAATTTAACAAAATATGTGCAGATTTGTATGCAAAAAGTTAAGACACAGATGGAACATGTTAAAGATCTAATTATATGGAAAACATTCTATGCCACTGACTGAAAGTCCCAATATTACTGACACCCTTTTCTCCCAAATTGATCTACAGATTTCATTCAATCTCAAATAAAATTCCATCAAACTGCTTTGTAGATATAGACAAACTTATTCTAAAGTTTAGAAAGGCAAAAGATAGCCAAAAAAAGAAAAAAGTACAATGTGGAGACACAAACTACCCAACTTCAGAACTTATAGTATAGCTATAATAACCAAGATTATATGATACAGTTAAAAGAAACATATAAATCAAAGAAAGAGAATATAGACATAGGACAAAATAAATATAATCAACTGATTTTTAACAAGGACATAAAAGAAAGTTGAAGGAGAGATGGCAGGCTTTCTCAAAAAATGATGCATCACCAATTAGATATCTATATTTAATAAAAGAACCCAAACACAAATTTTACAATAAAATTAACTTAAAACAGATCATACTTATAAATATAAAACGAAAAACTATAAAATGTCTGAATACATGTAAGAGAAAATCTGCGTGGGTGAACTGAGAAGTTTGGGTGCAGTGAGGAGTTTTTTTAAGATAAAACACTAAAAACACTTTCAAAGAAAAAATGACAGGTGTACTTCATTAGAAGTAAAAACTTCTGTTCTGTGAAAGACACTATTGGAGTATTAAAAAATGCACAGACTGGAAGAAAATATTTGTGAAACACATACCTGATGAAGAAATTTTATCCAAAAATGTAAAGACAGACAACCCAATTAAAAAACTGGACAAAAATTTAAACAGTCGTCTAATCAAAGATGATGGGCAGATGATCAATAAACATATAAAAATATTCCCAATATCATTTGTCATTTAAAAAATGCAAATGAAACAATAATAAAATGTCAGTACATATATACTAGAATGACTAAACTCCAGAAAATACTGACTGATGATATAACTAGTGATGAGCATGCAGGGCAACAGGAATTGTCACTCATTGCTGGTGGAAATGCAATGTAGCAAACTACCTTGAAAGACAGTTTGGTAATTTCTTACAAGGACAAAAATAGTCTTCCCATACCATCCAGTAGTTGACATCTTGTTATTTACCCAACTATTCTGAAAACCTATGTTCACACAAAAACTTGAATGTGAGTATTTATAGCAGTTTTATTTTGACTGAAACTGAAAAAAAAGTCAGATGCCTTTAATATGTGAATACATAAACAAACTGTGGAATATCCATACAATACAATACCATGTATGTATGTGTGTATTTATTTATAATTTTTATTTTAATTAACATAGCAGGTACATAGTAGGTGTATTTGTTTATGGAGTACAAGAGATACTCCATAAACGTATGCAGGCATGCAATGCATAATAATCACATTATGGAAAATGGGGTATTCATCCACTCAAGCATTTATCTTTTGAGTTATGAACAATCCAATTAAACTCCTTTAGTTACAATAAAATGTACAATTAATTATTAACTATAGTTACCCCGTTGTGCCATCAAATACTAGGTCTTATTAATTCTTGCTATTTTTATTGTACCCATTAACATT
The DNA here is from genome assembly GCF_028858775.2 of Pan troglodytes. NCBI lineage: Eukaryota > Metazoa > Chordata > Mammalia > Primates > Hominidae > Pan > Pan troglodytes. Next base: position 109,494,720 of record NC_072410.2, read on the forward strand.
TGCACCTTCTCCCACCCCCATTGCCCTACTGCCATTCCCATTCTCTGCTAACCATTCTTCTATTGTGTATCTCCATGAGTTCAATTGTTTTCATTTTTCGACCACACACATAAGTCAGAATATGCAATGCTTCTCTTTCTATGCCTGGCTTGTTTAACTTAACATAATGACCTCCAATTCTATCCATAATGTGCAAGTGACAAAATCTCATTATTTTTGTACCTCAATTGTTCTCCATTTTGCATAAGCACCATATTTTCTTTATTTACTCATCTGTTGTTAGACACTTAGGTTGCTTCCAAATCTTGGCTATTGTGAACAGTGCTGCAGTAAATGGAGGAGTGCAGATATCTCTTTGATATACTGACTTCCTTTCTTTTGGGTATATCCCCAGATTTTTGGAATGGTGGATTAAATATTATCTCTCTTTTTAGTTATTTGAGGAACCTCCAAATTGTTCTCCATAGCAGTTGAACTAACTTACATTCCCACCAACAGTGTAGAAGGACTCCCTTTTCTCTACATTGTTGCCAGCATTTGTTGTTGCCTGTCATGAGATAAGCCATTTTAACTGGGAAGAGATGATACATCATTGTAGTTTTATTTTGCATTTCTCTCATGATCAGTGATATTGAGCATATTTTCATATGCCTGTTTGCCATTCGTACCTCTTCTTTTGAGAAAACTCTGTTGAGAAATGTCTATTCAAATCTTTTGCCAATTTTAAAATCAGATTACTAGTGTTTTTTTTCCTACAAAGTTGTTTGAGCTCGTTTTTATACCCTGGTTATTAATCTCTTGTCAGATGGATAGTTTGCAAATATTTTCTCCCATTCTGTGAGTTGTCTCTTCACTTTGTTGCTTGTTTCCTTTACAGTGCAGAAGATTTTTAACTTGATATAATCTCATTTGTCCATTTTGCCTGTGCCTGTGGGTTATTACTGAAGAAACTTTTGCCCAGACCAATGTCATGGAGAATTTCTGCAATGTTTTCTTATAGTGGTTTCATAGTTTCAGGTCTTAGAGTTAAGTGTTTAATCCATTTTTATTTGATATTTTTGTATATGGCAAGAGATATGGATCTAGTTTCATTCTTATGCATATGGATATTCAGTTTCCTCAGCATTATTTATTGAAGAGACTATATTTTCCCCACTATGTGTTCTTGGCTCCTTTGTCAACAATAAGTTCATTGTAGATATGTGGATTTGTTTCCAGGTTCTCTGTTCTGTTCCATTTGTCTATGTGTCTGCTTTTATGCCAGTATCATGCCATTTTGGTTACTACAGCTCTGTAGCATAATTTAAAATTAGGTAATGTGACTCTTCTGCTTAGGAGAGTTGTGGCTATTCAGGATGTTCTGTGATTTTATATAAATTTTAGAATTTTTTTATTTCTGTGAAGAATATCCTTGGTATTTTGATAGGGAATACAGTGCAAAATACAGTACATTGCCTCTGTAGATTGCTTTGGGTACCATGGGCATTTTAAAAATATTGATTCTTCCAATCCATGAAAATAACTTTCCATTTTTTGATGTCTTCTTCAATTTCTTTTATCACTGTTTTACAGTTTTTATCACCGAGATTTTTACTCGTTGGTTAAATAAATTCCTAGGTATTTAATTTTATGTGTGGCTATTGTAAATGATATTACTTTTTATTTCTTTTTCATATTGTTCACTGTTGGTACATAGAAATACTACTGATATTTGTGTGTTGATTTTGTATCTCGTAACTTCATTGAATTCGTCAGTCCTAATGATTTTTCTAGTGGAGTCCTTAGGTTTATCAAAATATGAGATAATATCTTCTGCAAACAAGAAAAATTTGACTTCTTCCTTTCCAGTTTGGATGCCCTTTATTTTTATTTCTTGTCTATTTTTTCTAGCTAGCACTTTAATTCTATGTTGAATAATAGTGGTGAAAGTTAGAATCACTGTCATGTTCCAGATCTTTGAGTAATGACTTTCAGTTTTTCCACATTCAGTATGATACTGGTTGTAGGTCTAACATATGTGATTTTTATTATATTGAGCTATGTTCCTTATATACTCTGTTTTTTATAGGTTTTTACCATGAAGGGATGTTGAATTTTACCAAGTGCTTTTTTTAGCATCATTTGGAATGATTATATGGCTTCTATTCTTCATTCTATTGATATCACATTCCTTGATTTGCATGTGTTGAATCATCCTTGCACCCCTGGGATAGATCTCACTTAGTCATAATGAATTATCATTTTAATATGTTGTTGAATTAAGTTTGTTAGTATTTCTTTGAGGATGTTTGCATCAATGTTTATCAGAGATATTAGGCTGTAGTTCTCTTTCCTTTATGTGTTTTTGTCTGCTCTTGGTATCAGAGTAATACTAGCCCCATAGAATGAGATTAAACACGTTCCTTCCACTTTTTTAAAAATACTTTGGGAGTAGGATTGGAATTTATTCCTCTTTAAATGTTTGGTAGAATTCAGCAGTGAAGCCATCAGGTCCTTGGCTTTTCTTTATTGGCAGACTTTTTATTACAGCTTTTATCTTGTTACTTTGTTATTTATTCAGGTTTGGAACTTGTTTATGGTCCAATCTTTGTAGGTTGTATGTGTTTAGGAATTTGCCCATTTCTTCTAGATTTTCTAATTTATTGGCACATAGTTGCTCACAGTAGCCAATAATGATGCTTCGAGTATCCATTGCACTGTTTTATTTTTCATCTCTGATATTATTTTTATTTCTATTATTCTGGTTTTTTTTCTTAGTCTAGCTGAAGGTTTGTTGATTTTATTTAACGTTTCAAAAAACAACTTTTATTAGTTGTTTATATTGTTTTCTTTCTTTCAATTTTATTTATTTCTGCTCTGATCTTTAGTATTTCTTTTTTTAGTAATTTTAGGTTTGGTTTGATCTTGCTTTTCTGGTTCTTTAATATGCATCATTAATTGTTTAAAGTTTTTCTTTTTTGTTGTTGTTTTTATTTTACTTTAAATTCTGGGATACATGTGCAGAATGTGCAGGTTTGTTACATAGGTTTACATGTGCCATGGTGGTTTACTGCACCTATGAACCCATCACCTAGGTTTTAAGCCCCGCATGCATTAGGTATTTGTCCTAACGCTCTCCATCCCCTTGCCCCTCACCACCCTACAGACCCAGTGTGTGATGTTCCCCTCCCTGTGTCTATGTGTTCTCATTGTTCCATTCCCACTTATGAGTGAGAACATGCGGTATTTGGTTTTCTGTTCCTGTGTTAGTAGTTTCCTAAGAATGATGGCTTCCAGCTTCATCCATGTCCCTGCAAAGGACACGAATTCATTCTTTTTTATGGCTGCATAGTATTCCATGGTGTATATGTGCAACATTTTCTTTATCCAGTCTATCATTTTTGGGCATTTGGGTTGGTTCCAAGTCTTTGCTATTGTAAATAGTGCTGCAATAAACATAGCTGTGCATGTGTCTTTATAGCAGAATGATTTATAATCCTTTGGGTATATGCCCAGTAATGGGATTGCTGGGTCAAATGGTATTTCTGGTTCTAGATCCTGAGGAATTTCCACACTGTCTTCCACAATGGTGGAATTAATTTACACTCCCACCAACAGTGTAAAAAAGTTCTTATTTCTCCACAGCCTTGCCATCATCTGTTGTTTCCTGACTTTTTAATAATCACCATTCTCACTGGCCTGAGATAGTATCCCATCAAAAAGTGGGCAAAGGATATGAACAGACACCTCTCCAAAGAAGACATTTATGTGGCCAACAAACATATGAAAAAAAAGCTCATCATCACTGGTCATTAGAGAAATGCAAACTTTTCCTTTTTTTATTTTGATGTTGGCACTTATAAACTTCCTTAATACTGATTTTGCTATATTCCATAGCGTTTCATATGTTGTGTTTCCATTATCATTTCTTTCCAGAAATTTTTCAAATTTTTCCTAATTTTTTCATTGACCCACTGGACATTCAGAAGCATATTGTTTAATTTCCATGAATTTTTTATAGTTAAAATTTCTCTTGTTGTTGATATCTAGTGTTACTCCATTGTGGGCAAAGAAAATGCCTGGTATTATTTTAATTTATTTTGAATGTTTTAAGACTTGTTTTGTGACCTTTCATATGGCCTATCCTTGAGAATGATATATGTGCTGAGAAAAAGAATGTGTATTCTGCAGCCATTAGATGACATGTTCTGTACATAATAGGTCCATTTGTTCTACAGTACACATTGTCTGATATTTCTTTGTTGCTTTCATATCTGGAAGATTTGTCCAATGCTGAATGTGCAGGGTGGAGGTCTCCAGCTATTATTGTATTGGGGTCTATCTCTCTTTTTAGTTCTAATAATATTTGCTTTATATATGTGGGTGCTCCAGTGCTGAGTGCATGTATATTAAAAATTCTTATGTCCTTTTGCTGAACTGACCCATTTATCATTATATAGTGACTTTGTCTCTTCTTAGAGTTTTGGTCTCAAAATATATTTTGTCTGATATATATCATATATTATCATATATAATGTATTATATATTGTATATGGTATAGATATGTATGTATCATATCTGTATATATATCATATGTGTATCATGTATGTGTATATCATATGTGTATATATACACATATATATTTTGATATATTATGGTATATATATCTCAAAACATTTTGTCTGATATATATCACATATATGATATATAATATGATATATATGATATGTATCATATATATCATATCATATTATATATCATATATATCATATAACATTTATAGATAGATCATATATTATATATTAGATATATTATATATGATATATACATACATATGTATACATATATACATACATACGTATACATATATACATACATACGTATACATATATACATACATACATACGTATACATATATACATATATGTATACACATATACATACATACATACATATACATATGTACATACATACATATACATATATACATACATATATGTATATATTATATATATCATATACATATATACAGATATATGATATATTATATATCATATGTTATATATATGTTATATCATATACCTTATATATGATATATATAATACCTTATATAGGACATATTATATCCTATATAATACATTATATATGATATATCAATCATATATGATATATTATATGTGATATATATGATATATGATATATGTGATATATGATATATATGATATATGACATGTAATATATGATATATATAATATAATATATAATATTATATATCATGTTATGTATAATATATATCATACATTATATATTATATATGATGTATATGATATACAACATATGATATATAATATATAATATATTATAATGTATATATCTATTATATATTATATATTATATATATGATCATATATTAGATATGATCATATATAATATATAATCATATTATATATTATATATGATCATATATAATATATGACTATATATGATTATATATTATATATGATCATATATGTTATATATGATTATATATGATTATATATCATATATGATCATATATAATATATATGATATATATATAATATATATGATCATATATATCATATATAATCATATATGATATATATAATATATAATCATATATATACACATATGATATACATATATAATATATAATATATATGTACTCCTGCTCTCTTTGGTTTCCATTGACATGGAATTTTTTTTCTATCTCTTTCTTTTCAGCCTATGTGTATCTTTATAGGTGAAGTGTGTTTCTTGTATGCAACAGATTAATGGGTCTTACTTTATCATCCATTTGGCCAGTCTACATCTTTTGACTGGACAGTTTAGTCCACTGACATTCAATGTTATTATTGATAATAAGGACTTATTCCTGCCATTTTGTTATTTATGTCTGGTTGTTTTATGGTCTTCTCTTCCTTCTTTCATTCCTTCCTGTCTTCCCTTAGTAAAGGTGATTTTCTCTGCTGATATAATTTAGTTTCTTGCTTTTCTTTTTTGGGTATTCATTGTATGTTTTTGGTTAGAGGTTACCATGTGCTTGCAAATACTATGCTATAACCCATTATTTTAAGCTGATAACAACTTAACACTGTTTGCATAAACAAATAAAGAAAACCTACACTTGACTTTGTCTCCCTGCTCTTTAACATTTTGTTGTTTCCATTTACATCTTATTGTATTGTCTATGTCTTGAAAAGTTGTTCTAGTTATTATTTTTGACTGGTTCATCATTTAGCCTTTTTAGTTCAGGAAAGAGTTGTTTACACACCACAGTTAGAGTGTTGTACATTCTGTGTTTTCCTGGATACTTACTATTACAGTGAGTTTTGTACCTTCAGATGATTTCTTATTTCTTATTAATGTCCTTTTCTTTCTGATTGACTTACTTCTTTTAGCATTTCTTGTAGGGTAACTTTGATGTTGATGAAATCACTCAGCTTTTACTTGTCTGGGAAAGTCTTCATTTCTCCTTCATGTTTGAAGGATAGTTTCATCAGCTAACTACTCTAGGGTAAAAGTTGTTTTTTTTTTTTTTCCTTCAGCTCTTTAAATATGCCATGTCACTCTCTTCCGGCCTGTAAAGTTTCCACTGAAAAGTCTGCTGCCTGATGGAATTCTACTTTATGTTATTTTTTTTTCTTTTCCCTTGCTGGTTTTGGGGTTTTTTTCTTTATCCTTCATCTTTAAGAGTCTGATATGGTTTGGCTCTGTGTCCCCACCCAAATCTCATCTCAAATTGTAATCCCCATCATCCCCACGTGTTAAGGGTGGGACCTGATGGGAGATGATTGGATCATGGGAATGGTATTCCCCATGCTATTCTCATGATAGTGAGTTTTCATGAGATCTGATGGCTTCGTAAGTGTTTGAAAGTTCCTCCGACACTCACACACTCTCTCTTGCCTGCTGCCATGTGAGATATACCTATTCGCCTTCTGTCATGATGGCAAGTTTTCTGAGGCCTCCCCAGTCATGCAGAACTGTGAGTACATTAAACCTCTTTCCTTTATAAATTACCAACTCTGGGGGAGTTCTTTATAGCAATGTGAAAATGGCCTAATACAAGAAATTGGTACTGAGAGTGGAGTACTGCTATAGACACCGAAAAGAGTGAAAGTGACTTTGGAACTGGGTAACAGGCAGAGGTTGGAATAGTTTCAAGGGCTAAGAAGAAGACAGGAGGACGTGGAAAGCTTGGAACTTCCTGGAGACTTATTGAACAGTTGTGACCAAAATGTTGATAGTGATATGGAAAATGAAGTCCAGGATAAGGTGGTTTCAGATAGAGATAAGAAGCTTACTGGGAACTGGAGTAAAGGTCATTCTTGCTATGCTTTAGCAAAGAGACTGGTGTCATTTTGCGCTGTCCTAGAGATCAGTGAAAATTTGAACTTAAGAGAGATCATCTGAAATTGGAACTTATGTTTAAAAGGGAAGCAGCATAAAAAAATTGAAACATTTGCAGCCTGACAATACAAAAGAAAAGAAAAACGCATTTTTCTTGGGAGAAATTTAAGTCTGCTGCAAAATTTTCATAATAATGAGGAGCTGAATGCTAATTGCCAAGAGAATGGCAAAAATGTCTCCAGGGAATCACAAACCCAGAGGCCTAGGAAGAAAAGATGGTTTTATGGGCCAGTCCTAGGGCCTTGCTGACTGTGCCATCTCAAGAGTTGGTGCCCTGCATCCTAGCCATGGCTAAAAGGTGACAAGGGATAGCTCAGTCTGCTGCTTCAGGGGGTGCAAGCCCCAAGCCTTGGCTGTTTTCATGTGGTGTTGGGCCAGCAGGTCCACAGAGGTGAAGAATTGAGGTTTGAAAACCTCTGACTAGATTTCAGAAGATGTATGAATATGCCTGCCTATCCAGGAATATGTATGCTACTAAGGGAGCCCTCACGGAGAACTGCTGCTAGGGTAGTGCAGGAGGGAAATGTGAGGTTGGGTCCCCAAACAGAGTCCCCACTAAGACACTGCTTACTGGAGCGGTGAGAAGAAGGCCACCATCTTCCAGACCCCAGAATGGTACATCCACTAACAACTTGCACCATTTGCCTGGAAAAGCCACAGACACTCAAATCCAGTTCATGAAAGCAGCTGGGATGGGAGCTGTACCTTGCAAAGCCACAGAGGAAAAGCAGCCCAAGACTGTGGGAGCCGACCCTTTGCATTAGTGTGACCTGGAGGTGAGACATGGGGTCAAAGGAGATTACTTCGGAGCTTTAAGGTTTAATGACTGCCCCGCTAGATTTTGGACTTGCAGGGTGCCTGTATCCCCTTTGTTTTGGCCAATTTCTCCCATTTGAAATACGTGTATTTACCCAATGCCTGTACCCCCATTTTATATAGGAAGTAAGTAACTTGCTTTTGATTTTATGGGCTCATAGGCAGAAGGGGCCTGCCTTTTCTCAGATGAGACTTTGGATTGTGGACTTCTGAGTTAATGCTAGAATGAATAAAGACTTTGGGAGACTGCTGGGAAGTCATGATTGGTTTTGAAATGTGAAAAGACATGAGATTTGGGAGGGGCCAGGGACAGAACAATATGGTTTGGTTCTATGTCCCCACCCAAATCTCATCTCAAATTGTAATCCCAATAATCCCTATGTGTTGAGGGAGGGACCTGATGGGAGTGATTGGATCACGGGGGCTATTTCCCCCATGCTGTTCTTGTGATAGTGAGTGCTTAGGAGATCTGATGGTTTTATAAGTGTTCAACAGTTTTTCCTATACACACACACTCTTGCCTGCTGCCATGTAAAATGTACCTGTTCTCCTTCCACCGTGATTGTAAGTTTCCTGAGGCCTCCCAAGCCATGCAGAACTGTGAGTCAATTAAACCTGTTTTTGTTATAAATTACCCAGTTTGAGGCAGTTCTTTATAGCAGTGTAAGAATGGACAAATAAAGTCTGATTATTAAGTGCTTGATATAGTTTCCTTTGGGTTAAATACACTTGGTGTTCTATAACCTTCCTTTACTTACATATTGATATCTTGCTTTAGTTTTGGGGAATTCTCCATTGTTATCTCTCAGAATAAACTTTCTACCCCTCACACTTTCTTTACCTCATCTGGTAGATCAATAATCTTAGATTGCCCTTTTGAAGCTGTTTTCTAGATCCTGCAGGTGTGCTTCATAGTTTTTTTATTATTTCTCCTTTTTTTCTCCTCTGACTGTATTTTCAAATATCCTGTCTTCAAGCTCACTAAGTCATTCTTCTGCTTGACCAATTCTGCTATTAAAAGACTGTGATGCATTCTTCAATGCATCAATTGTGTTTTTCCACTCGAGAATTTCCGCTCGGTTCTTCTTAATTTTGTCAATCTCTTTGTTACATTTATCTGACAGCATTCTGAATTCCTTCTCTGTGTTACCTTGAATTTTTTTGAGTTTTCTCAATAAAGCTATTTTCAATTCTCTGTCCAAAAGGTCATGTATCTCTGTTTCACAAAGATTGGCCCCTGGTGTCTTATTTACTTAATTTGGTGATGTTTTCCTGGATAGTCTTAATATTTATAGATGTTCATTTGTGTCTGGGCATTGAAGTTAGGTATTTATTGTTTTCTTTGCAGTCTGAGCTTGTTTGCGATTGTCCTTCTCGGGAAAGCTTTTCAGATATTCAAAAGGAATTAGATGTTTTAACTTAAGCTGTATCTGCTTTAGGAGCTACCCCAGGACCAGTAACACTGTTGTTTTTGAAGATTCATAGAGGAACCGCCTTGATTTTCTTGATCAAGATCTGGAAGAATTATCTCAATTGCCAGGTAGATATTCTTGTTCTTTTCCATTACTTTTTCCCAAACAAATGAAGTCCCTTTTTCTCTGTTCTGAACCACCTAAAGCTGAGGGTGGAGAAACCCAAGCCCTCCTGTAGTCACCACCACTAGGACAGCTCTGGGTCAGACTTGAAGCCAGCAGGTTCTTGCCCAAGGCCTGCTATAACCACTACCTGCTACTGCCTATGTTTGCTTAGGGCCCTGAGGCTCTACAATCAGTGGGTGCAAAGCCATCCAGGGCTGTGTCTTTACCTTCCACTTGGTGAGTTCCTCCAGGCCCTGGGCAGGTCCAGGGGTGCCCTCCATTAGATAGCCATGGACTGAAGTCTGAAACCTTAGAAGTCTACTGGTGTTCTATGTTCTATTGTACTGTGGCTGAGCTGGCACTCAAATCACAAGATGCAGTCCTTCCCACTCTTCCCTCCCCTTTCTAAAGACAGAGAAGTCTCACCCTATAGTTGGCACCACCACCACAGACCCACAAGGAGTACTGACTGACTACTGCCAATGCTCCCTTAGGGCCCAAGGGCTCTTCAGACAGTTCATGGTGTGAATGCTCCTGGCCTGAGACTCACCCCTGAGGGCAGTGAACTCCCTTCTAATGCTATCCAGAAATGCTGTCCAAGAGCTATATCCTGGAATTGGGAATTCCAAGACCCTGTTTGATGCTCTACCCCTCTGTGGCAGAGCTGGTACCTAAGGTTTAAGACAAAGTCACCTTTACTTTTTTCTCCTCTTTCTCAAGCAGTAGGATTCTTACCCCATATCCACCACAGGTGGAAATCTGCTGAGTCTCACATGAAGCCAGCAGGTCTCACAGTCTCACCCCAGACCCTTAACATAGTACCTGCTTATCACTGCTGGTTATTCAGGACCCAAGAATGCTTCATTTTGCAGATGATGAATGCTGTCAAGACTGGGTTCTTCCCTTCAAGGCAGAAGGCTCCCTTCAGGCCCATGCTGTGTTTAGATATGTCATCCAGTAGCCAGGTTTTCGGAAAGAAACCTCATGACTCTAGTGCCCTGTCTTGCTGTGGCTGAGCTGGTATCCAAGATGCAAGACAAAGTCTTAGGATTCTGCAGCAAACAAGGCAGAGTTCCTATAGCTGGATGTGAAGCAGAGAGCTCTTTGCACAGGAGATTTTAGAGATGTACGAAAGAGTTTCTCATCTTTGGGGGTAATAGGCAGAAGTGTTGAAAAATCCAACCCTCAAAGACAAAATACACAGCCTTCTTGGACTGATATTGAATCAGGGTAACTGAGAAATACTAGAAAATGCACCGGATAATTCCACCCTCACACCAAGCAATAGCAACCTAGTCCTGGAGAAATGTGATGTCTGTGGGCTGGTCTGAAGGGGACTAAACATCAATAAAACTCAATATCAATTCAAATAATTACTAATAGTATATTAAGTCAGTTTTCAACATTAATGGCCTGATAGAAGAAAACAGTTGTCTATTTTAAGACATGAAAACTTTGTATATCAGTATCTACCTTTTAAGCAGTCAGTTCGAAATTAAGGGAAAAATTACACAGAAGAATAAAAGAACTTATTAAGAGATAAAGTAGTCAACTAAATCAAACTCAGATGTGGCTAAGTTGTTAAAACTGACAGGAATTTAAATATAACTATGACTAACATACTAAGAAATCTAGTGGAAAAGAAGGATAGCATTTGTGGACAAAAAAAGGAATTAGAGCACACTAATAAAAAATATGAAACTGAGTCAAATGATAACTCTAAAATTTTTTAAAATGTTACTAGACATAATGAATTCCCTTGAAAGTGATAAAGTTGGACACAGCTAAGGAGACAAACAAGAAACTTTGAGATAAATCATTATACAACATCAAAGCTGAAAGACAAAAACAAGGACTATGGAAAAAATTTTTTAAAAGTACAGAACATCCAAAAGTTCTAACATACATGTATTCGGAGTCCCAGAAAGTGAATAGAGAATCAAAAAGCCATGTCCTAGGTAAGCGCAAATAAACTGAGAAAATTCATATCCTAGAAAAGGTGTGGGGTCAGAATGAAAGAAGTCCAGAATTTGGAGCACCTGACAATAGTTTTATTACAAATCTTTAAATTTAGTCAAATGTATGAGCAAGATACCAAAAAAGAAATAAGCAGGACTTCAGCAGGTACCAATATAAGATATTAATAAGCTGGGTAGAAAAGGGGGCATTTCAGCAGTGGCCAATGAGATGTTAGAAACAGCTTGTGTATCAAAAGTTTTGTGACTGTGAAGATTAATACAACTTTTTATGCCCACCAAGATGAAGTAGACATTAGAAAACTTGAGAATAATAGAATAATCTTAGTAGGGAGTATGACCTCTGAAGGGACTATGTAATTACCCTCAATGAGACTGCTTTAAAACAGAAGGGCTTTCTCTACATTTAATTGGAAAATTTATGAATATTTGGCTTCTAATGTAAGATAAACACATACATTTTAAAAGTAAGTATCTAACACTTATATAACACTAACTATGGAATAGATAAAATTCTAATTGTTTTATTTATACCAACTCATTCATCCTAACAATTACCACAGGAAGTAGGTAACTATGAGGAGTATCCTTGTTTTAAAAATGAGGAAACAGGCACAAAGAAATTTATCAAGATTACACAATTAGAAAATGGCAAGGCTTAGATATAAACTTCTGTAAGAGGCTCGCAAGTTCAAATTTTTAACTACCACCATAGTGAATGGGGGCTATAAAAAAGTAAGGCCCTTTAGAAAAAAACCGAGAAAGTTATGTTTTTATACACATGAGCTAATAAAGGTAAATTCTGGCCTCAATGCATTCTTTACTAATTAGAGTACATTAAAAAGGGTACCTTTCCTGTGGCCCCCTCTTGGTGTACCATTTTTGGCCTCATTTTATAACTTTAGACATGTAGGGTATCAATATTGATTTTTAAACAGTTTTGCATGTTCCTTTTTATTTCCTTTTGGCACAAATTTTTGGCAATTTGTATTTAGCTTTTATTTTGTCTATGTTTTTTGTTGCTCTTTTTTTAATGTCCGGTAAACATTGGCTTACCAAGAAAAATTGTGTAGGTCATGCATGTTGACATTTTGTAAGGTAGCTAAGGATGATGGGATCCATGATGTCTCATTGTGTTTGGCCTTCTGGATATACATCACATATCTTCACTGCAGAAAATTATCTTTTATGTTTGTGATAGCTGTGATGCACTCATTAACTCACTTAAAAAATACCTTTTCTGTCATTTCTTGGCTTGTGGTGAAAAATGGGCAAATCCAGCATCTGTTCAGTCTATCATCCAAAAAAACACAAAAATTAGGAAAATTAAGTCCACAGAAAGCATATATGTCTTTTTGCTGTCTTCATGCATGTGAATGACAGGTTGGCAGAGTGTAAAATTCTTGGAACAGAAAGATTTTCTCTAAAAACTCTGCATATGTTGCTAAAATCTGGCATATTATCTCCTAATTTTTCATCCTATATAAAAGTTCTCTTTTGCCTAGATGCTTATTGTTTCTTTTTCTTTCACGTCAAGACATTCTTTGTGCATTTTCTAGGTGTAGAGGTTTCTCCATTTTTAAAAAATATCTATGTTTACTGCTTTTGTTTGATATATCAACAATTAAGAGGGACATATTAATATTTCCAAAATTAGCTGGGTTTGGGGCCATTTCTCCTTATATTATTATTGGAATATAGAAACTCAAATATTGTTCAAATTGTAATACGTATATTAGATATACTGTCAATATAACTAGATCCAGTTCATGCTGTTTCATGCTTTTTCTTTACTTATATTTTTATGATGTAAATATTATCACTCATTTTATCATTTGATTTTTACATTACAAATCACTGTTTCACTGTTTTCATTTAATTACATTAATTTATTTTAGTTGCATCTCCTGAAAACAGCAAATAATTTCACTTTAAAATTTCCTTTTGACCGGCTTTATCAAACGTTTTTAGTCAGATGGTGACAGTCAGGTTTCTCACTGTTGAAGTGGAAGTTCCCTACAGTCATTGTAGTAAGACCAGGGTAACAGAAATCCAATATTACAAAAAATAGTCAAGGACAACTAAAGATTTAGTGACTGCTTTTCATGCAGGCTAAGAATATGTTTTTGCTGATTTTGAGTTGGACTATTTACAGATATTTTCTTAAACAGAAAAAAATTAAGTGCATGGTTAGCTTATATAAATCCTTTCTGAATGATGGTATATGCTTTAAGCATAAAAGGCAAGTGGCACAGCAAAAGTTAAGTATCTTGAAATCAGCAAGGTCACTCTTGCACAGACTCTGTTAATGCCAGCTGCACATCTCCATCTGGGACTCTGGGGAACCTCAGGCAGCTGAAATGGGCCAAGTCAAATATGTTTCTGTTCACTGTGGCCATAATACTAGCCTCTGTTTCTGGATTCTTGTTTATATAAATCAGGGTATAAGCCCCAACTTGCAAATATATGAACTGAGTCTGGCCCACAGATCTTGTGTTTTGACCTAATTGTTCTCTTTATACCATATGATCAGCCAAAAATTGGATTTATTTATCTGGGCGTGGATACAAAGGCAAAAGACAGAAGTAACAGCAGTTCCTTGCCCCTACTCTGCCCACAATTCAATGTCACTTCATTCTCTCATAACTCAGATTTTTTCTTTTTGCCTCAAGAGTGATGTAACCACTATGTGTGTGTATAATGATTTCTTTCAGGTAGTGATTTTGCAGTGCTCCTCAGATATGCCCCCAGATGTGTCTATTCAGTTGTGGGTTGGTTCAAAGGAAAAGAGTGAGAGATTCATGGTCACCACAGTTAAAGAAAAAATTATTTTGACACGTGTTAAAACTGTAAGGAAGACTTCATTCAGGGCTCTCATGATAGATGTCAAAACTATCACAGTAGGAGAGAAAGATGGAGCCTAACTGAACAAACAAAAACAAGTAGAGATTTCCAAGGAACAAGCAGAATGAAGGGTCAATGGACAGAAAATTACTAAGACAGCTGGGCGTGATGGCTCACGCCTGTAATCCCAGCACTTCAGGAGGCCGAGGTGCACAGATCACGAGGTCAGGAGTTTGAGGTCAGCCTGACCAACATGGTGAAACCCTGTCTCTACTAAAAATACAAAAATTAGCCGGCCGTGGTAGTGCGTGCCTGTAATCCCTGCTACTCAGGAGACTGGGGCAGGAGAATCACTTGAACTCGGAAGGCTGAGATCACGCCACTGCGCTCCATCCTGGGTGACAGAGTGAGACTTGGTCTCAAAAAAAAAAAAAAAAAAAAAAAAGGAAAAAAAGAAAATTGCTAAGAGGAGACATCAAGTGTAGTGGCATTCTTACTAACCCCTGAGGACCAAATAGGATTCTTGCTGAAGGCAAGCTAGGGTGATCGAGTATTGCCTGAGGGATGGTGAGGGATGAGAAATTTAATCAGATATCCAGGGTGATTAGATATCAAGGGTGGATGATGGTCTGTAAACTGACAGCAGGATTTTCCTTAAAATTGAGCTTTGCAGGCCCAGGAGATTGGGGACCAAGGTCAAGGCCTAGTGAAAAAGAGCGCAGTGAGGAGCTTGACTCCGTTGCGGTTAAGAGGTGAGTCTTTTCACCATGCACCACATAAATGAGAAGCAATTCATGGGATGACTTTCTGAAAACTCAGTTATGGGTTTGCTCAGTCCAGAGCAAACACCATGAAAAATAGGACTCTACCTCAGTTGATGCAATATATGCTTTAAAATAGCAAAGAATATATGGCACTCTTTCTCCCACAGCCAGAGTAGAAATGTTTGGGAATGAGGGGTGGAAGTGTTTGACTCATCACTCTTTTAGCTGGCTTATAGCACTTTTCTGAGTCTTTGCTATACAGATATTCTTTTCTATTTTTAATTTTAATATATGAATTTCTTTGAAGTACAAACAAGAAGAGAGAGTCTAGTGTATATTTACTTATTGATGGCTATTAACTCAATTTTCTCTATTTAACAATTGAACAATTGTTTTGTAAAATTCTATACTGGCTGAGACTTTCATCAGGAATGCTACCCTCCTCCGCACAAGAGGACCTGTGACCCATAGTGGGCTAATTGATCCTTTTCTCACAGCATTTGGACCATGGCCATAGGTAGATATAAAAAGAGAATGAAAACCAATAGACATCTATTCCTAATGACAGAGTGTTACAATAAGACAATGATAGCTTTGATTCCTGCTTCTGTTATGAGATTAATCATACTAATGAAGTGTACATGCATCATAGATGCGCAGGCTAAAGAAAAAATATCAAAGTAACACCTGTGTAACAACAGGTGTTGCAAATATTTATATCATAGAGTATGCATATCTTGACAGGACCAGACAATGCCAAACTTTTCCAAAGTAGTTCTACAGGTTTACATTTCCATCAGCAGGGTATGAAAATTTCTTTGCTTCATTTTTTAAAATACTTGTTATGCCTAACTTTGAAATTTTTAAGAATGTGGCAGATTTGTTACCTCATTGAGGTTTTAATTTGCAATTATGTAATGACTAATGGAGTTAATATTTATATATTTGTTAATCATTTAGCTTTACTTCTTAATAAACATTTCAACTCTCATGCACATTTTTGATCATTTAGCTTTTTGTTGAGATGATTTATATGTCTAGATTTGAATTCATTGTCAGACAAATGATGGTTACTCAAGAGTGATGTAACCACTATGAGTGACTTTCTTACTTTGAAGGCTGACTTTCTTTCTTAAATGATCCTATTGATTAATAGAAGTTCACATTTTTAATCTAGTCAAATTATCAACATTTGTTTTTATGGTTAGTATTTTTGTAATGTTTAAGAAAGCTTTCCCCATACTGAATTACTTAACCTACTCTGTAATAATATCATCAGAAAGTAATTCCTTTTTGTCTTCCACATTTAGAGTCAAGTTTTGTTGTTTTATTTCTGTTCACACACAATTGTCCCAGGTTCTTTTGTAGAAAAGTCTGTCCTTGCCTAATTACTTTGCAATGCAGCCTATGTAATAAGTCAAGAGTCCACAGATAAATGGGTCTTTCCCTGGGCCACTCTCCTGTTCACATAGCATTTGTGTCTTACGTGAAAAACACAGCCTTCTAATTACTGTAGATTTATGAACAGCTGATATCTGGAAGATATTTCTTTTTTATCATGAAGTGCCAATTAAATCTAAATTTCTCAATTTTCTTTTGGTTTTTAGAGCTTTTTCTTATTTAATTGTTGGAGGTCATTATACATCTGGATGCTGAAATTTTGTTGGTTATGTTTGTTGCAGATCATTGTGATTTTCACTGGGTGTTTGGTATCTAAGGATAAACTAAATCTCTTAATTTAAATATAGTTAAATATATGTCTTCTCTTTCATGGTTAATAATTTTTGTAATGTATTTAACATTATAATAATATTCAGCTATATTAATTTGTAAAATATATGTAACAAAAAAAGCTGCATAACCAATGAAATTCTAAGCAAAAAGAACAAAGCTGGAGGCATCATGCTAACTCACTTCCAACTATACTACAGGGCTACAATAACCAAAACAGCATGGTAATGGTATAGAAACAGACACCTAGACCAATGGAACAGAATAGAGAACCTTAGAAATAAGACAGCATACCTACAACTATCTAATCTTTGACAAAGCAGACAAAAACAAGAAATGGGGAAAAGATCTATTCAATAAATACTGCTGAGATAACTGGCTAGCCATATGCAGAAGATTGAAAGTGGACCCCTTTCTTACACCAAAAACAAAAATTAAGTCAATATAGATTAAATACTTAAAGGTAAAACTCTGAACTATAAAAACTCTGGAAGACAACCTAGGCAATGCCATTCAGGACATAGGCACGGGAAAGAGTTCATGACAAAGACATCAAAAGCAATTGCAACAAAAGTAAAAATTGAGAAATTGACAAATGGGACCCAATGAAACTGAAGAGCTTCTGAACAGCAAAGGAAACTATAAACAAAGTAAACAGGGCCAGGCGCAGTGGCTCATACCTATAATCCTCACACTTTGGGAGTCCAAGGCGAATGGATCAGTTGAGGCCAGATGTTTGAGACTAGCCTGGCCAACACGGCGAAACTCCATCTTTACTAAAATTACAAAAAATTAGCTGGGAATGGTGGTGCATGCCTGTAATCCCAACTACTTGTGAAGCTGAGGCATGAGAATCATGTAAACCACCGAGGTGGAAGTTACAGTGAGCCAAGATTGTGCCACTGAACACTAGCCTGGGAGACAGAGCTAAACGCTATCTAAAAAAAAAAAAAAAAAAAGAGAGAGAGTAAACAAACAGGTAACAACATAAAGAATGGAAGAACATTTGTGAAAGTTATGCATCAGACAAAGGTCTAATATGCAGCATCTACAAGGAACTTAAACAAATTTACAAGAAAAAACAAACCCCATTAGAAAGTACGAAAAGGTCATAAACAGACAGTTTTCAAAAAAAGACATACTTGCTGCCAACAATCATATGAATAAAAGCTCAACATCACTATCATTAGAGAGATGCAAATCATAACCACAATGAAATACTATCTCACACCAGTCAGAATGGCTATTACTAAACAGTCAAAAAATAACAAACGCTAAAGAGGCTGTGGAGAAAAAGGAATGCTTATACACTGTTGGTGGGAGTGTTAATTAGTTCAACCATTGTGGATGACAGTGTGGCAATTCCTAAATATGTCAAACACCATTCAAACCAGCAATCCCATTACTGGGCATATACCCAAGGGAATATAAATCACTCTACTATAAAGACACATTCAGTTGTATGTTCACTGCAGCACTATTCACAATAGCAAAGACATAGAATCAACCTAAACGCCCATCCATGATAGACTGGATAAAGAAAATCTGCTACATATATACCATGGAATACTATGCAGCCATAAAAAAGAAGGAGATCATGACCTTGGCAGAGACATGGATGGAGCTAGAGGCCATTATCCTTAGCAAATTAACATAGGAACAGAAAACCAAATCCTGCATGTTTTCACTTATAAGTGGGAGCTAAATGATGAGAACACATGGACACATAGTGTAGAACAACACACACTGGGGCTTATCAGAGGGTGGAGGGTGAGGAGGGAGAGGATCAGGAAAAATATATATGTCCTTGGATTAATACCTGGGTGATGAAATAATCTGTACAACCCTACCCCCCTCCCCAGCCCATGACACAAGTTTACCTATGTAACAAACCTGCACATGTACCCCTCAACTTGTAATAAAAGTTAAAAAAGTTATGGACCATAAAAAAAGAAACTTAAATTTGAAATCCCAATGTTAATGCCTAAACCATAACAATTTTAAAAATAAGAAATAAATTTCCAAATTAAAAAAATAATATTTACAATTTTATCTATGCCTTTAGTTCACTTAAAATCATTTATTATGATCTGAGTGATCCTAGCCCCATACATTTCTCCCTTCCCCAAAATGCCACCTCCATATATCATGTATGTGTGGGTGAATTTTAAAGCCTGAATATGATGTTTGATTTGTCAATTTGTGCATTTTTTCACCAATACTATAGTATCATAATTATTTATAGAGCTTTATGGTAAGTCTTCATAAATTCTAAGGTAAGTCCTTACATTTTAGTCTTTTTCAAAAATATCATTACTGTTTTTCATTTGTTTCTAATATACCAAAATATAATGATTTTTAATATATTGATATTTTTACCTAGAAAATTTCCTAAATTCTTAATTCTAAAAATATATATTTTAGGTACTATACATTTTCTATTTGCATAATCACCATCTGCAAATAATCACAGTATTATTTATTCCGTTTAAATTATTTTTAATTGCATACTTTCATGCTAACTTGGAACTCTGGCCCAAAACTAAATAAAACAAGCAATAACACATATTTTTGTCTTTTGTCTCTCACAGGAAAAATTATTAGCATTTTAACAGTAAGTGTATTTGCTATAGTTTTTAATAAATTTATCAGATTAAGGAAGTTTCTCTAGGATTGAAAATTTTTTATCGTAAATAGATCTTCAATATTATTTGTCCTTTCTGTATGCATTGATTTAAGGTTTTGATGTTTTTATCTTTAATCTGTTAATGTGGAGAATGATTTTTTTTTTGAGCACTAAATAGAATCTTTAGGGATGGGGGAAATCAGTAAGTATTATATCTGTTATGTGCTGCTGAATCCAGTTTGCTAATATTCTCTTTGGATTATTTGTATCTGTGCTCATAAATTTGAGCATTTTCCTACCCACTACTATCCTTGAGAGTTTCTTGTATCAAGCTATGTAAAACTTATTTTTAAAATGCATATTTCTTTTTTTCTATTGTTCTCCAAGCTTTTTCTCCCAAGCATCAAACAAATACTTAAAGCTTCTAATATTCATCCAGAAATGGTCCATTCATTTAGTCAGCTACCAATATTTTGTTTCCAACAAAGAAGTTTAACGGCAGAGAAAATGTAGTCAATTTCGGTTTTAAAAGACATACTTTTATTTTTTAATTGCTGTACATTAAATTATTTTATTTTTGACCTAAAATTTCAAATATACATAGGATATTTTTGCTGGGGTTTCTGTTTATAATTTTGTTAGTAATACAGTCAATAGTTTTGATCTCTATACCTGGGTATGTTTTGATTTTCGTAATTTTTACAAATAGTATTAATTTTGATCCTTGTATACACACTATTTTTTCTTCCTGATGAATTACTCTAGCCACTGATTAAATTTATTTTCTATGTTATCCTCATTGATCATCCCACTATTTTCAAATTTTTATGTTGTTCTGATTCTTAATGAGTTTATTGTGTCGTCCACATCATTAATTTGATGTATTTTGAAATTTTAATTCCTCTCATTAAACCTTCATTGAAACTTTTAGTTCTGCTCTAATTTTGTGTTTTATGTTTATCTCACCTGTTTCTTTGCGCTTTTGATACTGCTGATTTTTCCGTTTTTTTTTTTCTGTCATTATCGATGTCTGATTTCACTTTGATGGCATTTGTAACTACTTCTTTCATTCCGCTGAAGAGAAAAACTTCTTGTAAAAAGTTATTCTAATTAAAATACTAAATCAGTTTTGCAGAGGGCAATTCTCTGAAATTTCAGGTTTATATCCATTTCAGTTTCTCTTTACTGTCATTTCTTTTAAAAATGTTATCTGTAATAAACTTCTCCAAAGCTTATGGTTTCTAAAAACAGGTAGGGCTGTGGCTTCACTCAATCATTTTGTCTTTAAACTTCTGTTCAGATCTACACTAGAGGTTGGATTAGATGTTTACATATAAGTTCCATCCACAATGTCCTTCACTCACTGTTTGCAATTTCTTTATTATGTAAGAAATCTTTACTGCCTGCCCTGATTAGATTCATGGGACTCTGCAATAATTTTCTATTTTACATATTATATTCCTTCTACATACATTAATTTTTTATTTAAGAGCTTTATTGGGATATAGTTGACATGAAATCAACTTTACATATATGTAAAGGGTACAATTTGATAAGTTTGGACATATGTACACACCCATAAAATCACCACCAAAATCAAGATAATGAGCATCTACATCACACCAAAAGTTTCACTGTGACCATTTATATTTTCTCCTAACTTTACCCACGTTTCCAGGCAAATTTTGATCTGCTTTAAATTGTCAATTAGGATGTCTTTTTCAAAAGTACTTCATTTAAATGAAATCATATTACTCTCTGTCTTCTTTTACTCACAATAATTATTTAGAGGTCTGTGATATTGTGTGTCAATAGTGATTTATTGCCATTGCTGAATAGTATTCACTTATAAATATAACACCATTGGTTCATTCATTCATTTTTGATAGATATTTGGACTGTTTCTAGATTGGAGGTATTTTGAAGGAAGCTGCTGTGAATATTCATGAACAATGTACAAGTTTTTGTATGGACATATGCTTTCTTTTCCTTTGCTTGAATGCCTAAGTGTGAAATGGCTGGATCACATGGTACACACATGCCTAATTTTTAAAGAAGCAATCAAACCGCTTTTGAAATAGTAGTAATATTTCACATAACCAACCATAGTGTATAAAACTGCAGAAGTTCCACAACATTAGCAACACTTGGTGTGATCAGTCTTGAACTTTAAACATTCTAGTAAGTGTGTAGTGGTACATTTGTAAATTTTGCATCTAATAAATTATATACTGCAATTTAATTTCTATTTCCCCAATGACTAATGAGATTAAGCATCTTTTCATGTGCTTATTTGTCATCTTTATTTATATCTGATTTAGTGATGTCTCTGTTAACATTTTGCCAATCATTTTATCAGGTTATTATCATACTTTTAAAGTATTTTATGGAATCTGAATACAAAAATCTTTATTAAACATGTGACTTAAAAGTTGCTTCCTTAACTTTGTGGCTTGACTTTTCATTCTCTTAATGCTTTTCAAAAGGCAGGAGTTTTTATTCTTAAAGAGTTTAATATATATGTACACATATATAAGTACATGTCTTTACACACACATATATGTATGTAATTTTTAATTTTATGGATCATGATTTTTGGTGTCATAAGTAGAAATACTTAACTCAAAAATTTCTTTTCTATATTTTCTTCAAGTTTCAAATTTTACATTTAGGTACAGGATCTCTTTTAAAATAATTTTTCTATACAGTGTTAAACATAGATTGAAATTGCTAGTTCAATATTTTATTTTCAAACATGTGTATCTAATTATTCTAGCACAATTTGTTGATAAGATTATACTTTCTCCAATTAAACGAGTTGACCATATATGTGTGGCAATATTATGGGATGCTCCATTCTGTTCCATTGATTGGTTAGTATAACTTAAGGCCACTATCATTTTATCTTGATAACTGTGGCTTTATAATAAACCATGGAATGAAGTCATTGTAGTTCTCCAACTTTATTCTTCTTTTTCAAAGCTATTTTAGCTATTCTGGCTCTTTTACATTTCCATTTGAATTTCAGAATCAGTTTGTCAATTCCTACAAAATGTCTGCTGAGATTTTGATCAGAATTGAACTACATCAATAGATCTACTGGGGGGACTTGACATCTTAGCAATAATTAGCAATAATTCTAACTCATGAATGTGGTAAAAGTCTCCATTTATTCGTTTTTTTACCTCAATATTTTCTAATATTCACATATGTTGTAATATTTATACTTAAATATTTTGTGTTGTCGATGTTATTAAAAACCATATTATTCTTTACATTCTATTCCTTTTTTATTGCTAGTATATAAAAATACAACTTGTCAACTTGTATATTAATTTTTATCTTGTAATCTTGTTAAACTCATTTATAAGTTCTACAAGTTTTTGTAGATTTTATTGTATTTCCACATACATGATCATGTCATCTACAAATAAAGACACAATTTTTCATCTGACTTTTAAACCTGGATGCAATATGTTTCTTTTTGTTGTTTTATTATACTGGCTAGAAACTCTCCTAAAATATTGAATAGAAGTGCTTAGAGCAGGCATCCTTACCTTATTTCTGACATTAGAAAAGAAAAATCAACTTTTACTATTAAATATGATGCTAGGTGTAGGCTGATCATTGATACCTTATATCAGGCTGAGAAAAGTTCATTGTATTTCCACTTAGCTGAATAATATCAATAACGAATGCTGAATGTTGTCATTTTTTCTGTTTCTATTGCAATTAGGTGCTTTTTAAGCCTATAAATATTTAGGTTGATTTAATTTTTATTTTGTGAATATGTTAATTTTTTTAATGTTAAGCCAGCCTGGCTTTAAAGGAAATATTGTGCTATACAGGAAACGTTATACTATCTTTTATGTTTGCTTATTTTTAAATTTTTATTTCGGTAAAATATATATAACATAAAATTAACCATGTTAAACATCTTTAAGTTATGGTATCAATTACATTCACCTTGTGAATATCAATTACATTCACCTTGTGAATTGATACATTTGGTATCACTTACACTCACTTTGTTGTACAACTAGTCTTCAGAACTTTTTCTTCTTGCAAAACAAACTCTGTATCCATTAAACACAAACCCTGTTTCTTCCTCTGCTCTGTCCCTGGGGACCACCATTCTATTTTCTCTAATTTTGATTTCTCTAACAACCTCAAATAAGTAGAATCACACTATTTGTCCTTTTATGTATGGCTGACTTGTTTTACTTGGCATAATGTTTTCAAGGTTCATCCATATTGTAGCATGTGTCAGAATTTCCTTACGATTTAAATGTATATTCATTTTATGTATATTTCATTTTATATTCAAATGAATATCATATATTCATTTTATATATTTATATTATATTTTATATATAATATAATATAATATATTATATACTTTTTCAAATATATATAAAATATTAATTTTATGTGTATTTCATTTTATGTATTGACCATATTTGCTTATTCATTTATCTGTCAATGAACCCCTTGGTTGCTTCCACATTTTGGCTATTGTGAATAATGCTTCTATGCACATAAGTGGACACAGTTCTATTGTACCTGTGCAATCCATATTTCACTGGATTAAAACAATTTTAGCCACTACAGTCTTCCTAGACTCTCTGCTCTTTCTCTTCAACTCTAGGAGTCTGATGGATTCTGCCTGGGTTTTTCTTCCCTGTACCATAGTCTGATAACTCTAGTAAGACAATAATTTAGGGCATTCATGGGACTCACTTTGTTTGTTTCCTATTCCTCAAGGATCAATGTCCTGTATTACCTGCTGTCCAGTGTTTTGAAAATAATCATGTCCTATATTTTGTCTCTGAGTGTGTGTGTGTGTGTGCATGTGCGTGTGTGTGTCTCAAGTGGTTAAATCTGTATTACTTTATCTTTCCTAGAAGTACATGTCTAAATTTGTTTTATCATACTAAAATGTTAAATTTTTTTTTCTTTTAGCTTGTTTTAACATTACTAAAATTTATTTTTGTTAAGGATGTTAGGCAGAAATGTAATCTGATTTTTCCATGTGAATAAGCAGTCATCAGAGCACATTTATTAAATATTCTGTTCTCATGATTACATGGCATCTGATATTTTATAGCCAATTTAAATTCTCAATACCCATTCATGTATATTACTTTATTATATTCTTTAAGGAAATTTAAATGAGGTGTTGTACTGGTGAGTTTATTTTCTCCATAAAATATCTACGAAAACTGAAGATCATCACGGTTAAGTTACTTGTCCAAGTCTGCACAGAATTCAGTGACTGAATTGGGAATATAATTCATACGAAAGAGCTATGACTAAAACATTTGCCACTCCATTAATCTCTAGGCATGATTCCCCTAATCTGGTTGAAGAAGTGGTTTCTCACTTAATGTAAAACTGTCTAAAGTGTGCTTACACCTTAAAAGCAAGAAAGGAAAATTTCTGTTTTTTGTGAAGGAAATTTACTTCCAGGATTTATATGTTTATTAATTGTGGCATAGTTTTTTTCACTTATTCATTTAGCATACTCATATTATATCATTTCATTATATCACTTCATTGAATTACATATAATTATATATATAACTGAATCATTTTGTCAGTTGGGTAACTCAGCTCCCTAATACGGTTAATGGCTGTTACTTTCAAGTTATTTTTTAATGGTAATAAATAGTGAATTTATATATTCCAAATTCATGTCTAAATCAAAGTCTTATTAACAACTTTTGGGGAGTTATACACAAAATATTGTATTTTATACTTTTCTTACAGTGTATGTTGTATGCTGGCATCATGTATAATAACTTCTGTGTCTGTCTGTATGCAGTCATATATATAAATGCTCAAAGAAATATTAAAGACCTGTAAAAAAGAAAATTTAGAGTTGCAAACATTATATCAGATACAACAGAATTTTACTATGTGCTCTCTCCTATGTGTGACTAATTTAAATATTAACTCTATTTATACATTTCCAATCTTAGGCTAGTGCTATTTTTCTCTTTTAAATATGTAAAAGTCAGAAAGGCTAATTCACTAGGCTATTTTCACACAGCCAGGAAATGTTATTGTGGAGACTCAAATTGAATCTTACCTAACTTTGCAATTCATAATGTTCTCATTTTATTGTACCACAAGATGACAGGTGTTTAGTTTTTATATCTCAACAAAATATGTACGCAGTACTACAAGGTATAAAAACATACTAGTAAGTGCAGTTTGTGACTCATCACTTAAGTCCATAGTAGTTTTCTCTCATATAGCATGCTAGAGCTACGGCAAAGTATCTCTACTTTGAGATAATATCATTTTTTTCAACAACTGTTAGAATTTTATTTTCCTACCTCCAATATGCTCCAGTGTAATTAATAAGTTTGATTAGAAAGATGAATACATATCTACTTCTGACATTATCTCCTAAGAACAAATGTTTTTACATTTCCTCATACTATCAAAACAAGCATACACACATAGAATAATGTGTATGATCTTGAATATCATTCTTGGTGATTAAATCTTATAACTCGAATGAGTGATAAAATGCTACAGAAGCAGACATTCTGAAAACCTGTGAGGGAATGCCTAGGAGAGAGAAGTGATTGAGAAGCCTACATATGGGTAGAATCATAGAAAGAACTGGGATGTCTGGGTGAATTGTTGACTCTAAGGAGACATTAGATACATGTTCAGATCTCTGAATTACTATTGTCAGAATAATATATGCTGTGTCATCTCATAAATCTCCCATGGAGCAATTCAGATATATTACAGGAGGCAAATGTTGATAATATGTGGTGAATAATAATCAGCTACCTTTGCTCCTTGATATGATCAAACGGAAACTGAATAACAAAAAATCAATCCAGACCACGTAAACAAAGATTCTGCAATTTTAAAAAGATAGAATTTGTGAGTATTTTTAGATCATTTCTAAATCTGGTATTCTGTGATTTTCAAAATAGAAACTTTTTCTCTATTTATTTTCCATATTTATCCATACATTGTAGGACTGTAATTTACCTACAGTACGGGAGTCAGATTGAATAACCTTTAACACTAAATCTTGCAAGTCTCTTAAACTTTTAACATACAGGCAGCACACTGATTCTAAACCAACTGCAAGTTACCTATAGTTCTCTGGGCATGACTAAGACATACCTCTCTCTATACGTATGACAAAGATGTATAAAAGAAGTAGAGGCCGGGCGCGGTGGCTCACGCCTGTAATCCTAGCACTTTGGGAAGCCGAGGCGGGAGGATCACGAGGTCAGGAGATCGAGACCATCCTGGCTAACATGGTGAAACCCCGTCTCTACTAAAAATACAAAAAAATTAGCCGGGCATAGTAGCGGGTGCCTGTAGTCCCAGCTACTCGGGAGGCTGAGGCAGGAGAATGGCGTGAACCTGGGAGGCGGAGCTTGCAGTGAGCCAGGATCGCACCACTGCACTCCATCCTGGGCGAGAGCGAGACTCCGTCTCAAAAAAAAAAAAAAAAAAAAAAAAATGTAGAAACACAGTTCTGACTTCTGACCCATAATATGAACTTTAAACTGGTTAGAAACTGAAAAACTTGCAATTAGTTGCAACTTTGAGGCATCCTGGATTTTGTGGAGATAATCTTTATGGAGTTCTTTCTTCTGCTTTTAACATTCACATGCAATTCCCAGTTTATTTCAACGTCTCTCTCCTTTAGAAGTTTTTCATTGCCTCTCATTTTTAAGAATTGGATTTTAGAAAATGTTTGTATTTTCCATTGTCAGACTCATCTGTCTCAAAAGACTCAGCTTGCATTCTCTTAAAAAAAAAAAATGATTATCTGGCTACTTTGCTTTAGGTAAAAACCTCACCTGGAACGGTTCCATTTACCGGGACACTGATCTGGGATGAGTGTCTCCTTCTAGGCACTTGTCAGGTTAATTTTGGTCCCTTGTGTGTTAAGGACAAAATAGTACATGGCAATTTAAGAATGAATGAAATAGCGTTCATAAAAATTTGAAGTATACTTGGCATTAATGAAAAGTTCTACTTTCACTGTCTACTGCTTGTCTATCCCAACAGATTTCACATTCCCTGAATATGGAGCATGCCTTATTTTTTTCTTCTATTATTAATACATTAGCTTGAATTTCTCCAAAAGAATTTCAAAGTTCTGATAATCACTTCATCCCTGCAGAGAATAATATTTGCTCTGCTTCAGAGGCAAAATGAAATGATAGAAAAACAGTTACTGGGTTCATGACATAAAGGGATGACTTTTTGAAAGACGAAGGGCCATGATAACATTATTTCGTTTAGTTATGTTTTCTAAGCTTGCTTTTCTATGCAACCCAGGGAAGATAATTTCGTCTCTCTCTCTCTCTCTCTCTCTCTCTCCCTCTCTCTCTCTCTCTCTCTCTATATATATATATATATATATTTCTAAGTGTGTATGTATGTAGCAGTGTATGTATATATGCATCTATATATCTGTCTATCTATCTATCTATTCTTTCACTAATAGAGTGGTAAAAATTGGAGCACTGTGCTGGTTCTTGGAGAGTACAGTGGAAAAAAAAACAAGCCAAGCCCTTCTGTCTTCCACAAATAGATTAGATCTAACAAGACTCAATAAGTTTCCATGTTTTGTATATGGTTTAGTCCAAATTACCAAAATTGAACATGCATTTGGAATTAGTAACAAAGTTAAAAATGAGGTGGAGAGTTGAGGCTGAAGTCATAAATGATAATAAAAAGGGAATATTTGTCTCACCTAGAGAACTAATAATAGGTGATGTCTTCAGGCTTTTGAATACCAGTGAGACAACTATTTCCTGACACATGACGCACATGGATAGTTACCAGCCATGTGTCAGAAAATAGTGTTCATTTCTTTAGGTGGCAAATATTGTTTCTAGTACTTATATATCCATAACTGCTATGAGGAAAAGAAAAGCAGAGAAGCACAAAGAGACTCACAGTGCTGAGTGTTGGAGGAAATAATTAGCAGTCTTAAGCAGGAAAGTTCCTGTAAAAGTTTTGCTGCCAGGAAGTCCTATTCAGAGTAATCAGGTAAGAGAAAGATATAAAAGGCATCAAAATAGGAAAAGAAGAAGTCAAGATATCTCTCTTCATTGATGATATGATTCTATACTTAGAAAATCCTAATGACTCCAAAAGGCTCCAGGAATTGACAAATGACTTCAGTAAAGTTTCAGGATACAAAATCAATGTTCCAAAATCAGTAACATTTCTCTACACCAATAATGTGCAAGCTGAGAGCTAAATCAAGAATGCAATCCCATCTACAATAGGCAAAAAAACCCCACAACACACAGGAATACATCTAGTCAAGGAGATAAATTATCTTTGCAAGGAGAACTAAAAAACATTGCTGAAGGAAATCACAGATGACACAAATAAATGGAAAAATCTCTCATGCTCATGGATTGGGAGAATCAATACTATTAAAATGGCCATACTGCCCAAAGCAATCTACAGATTCAACACTATTCCTATTAAACTAGCAATGCCATTTTTCACAGAACTAGAAAAAACTATTCCAAAATTCATATGAAACCAAAAAAGAGCCCGAATTGACAAAACAATCCTAAGCAAAAGGAACAAAGCCAGAGGCATCACATCACCTGACTTCAAACTATAAGGCTACAGTAACCAAAACAGCATGGTATCAGTACAAAAACAGACACACAAACTAATATAACAGAATAGAGAACCTGAAAATTAAGTCACACACTTAAAGCCATCTGATCTTTGACAAAATTAAGAAAACTAAGCAATGGGGAAAGGACTCCCGGATTCAATAAATGGTGCTGGGATCACTGGTTAGCTATATGCTGAAGAATGACATTGGAACCCTACCTTTCACCATATATTAAAATTTAACTCAAGGTTGATTAAATATTTAAAAAGTAAGACCTCAAACAATAAGAATTCTAGAAGAAAATCTAGGAAACATTATATGACTAATTCCTCAAAATTTCAACAAAAACAAAAATTGATAAGTGGGACCTAATCAAACTAAAGTGCTTCTGCACAGCAATATAAACTACCAACAGAGTAAACAGGCAACCTATAGAATGGGAGAAAATATTCACAAACTACGCATGTGACAAAGGTCTAATATCCAGAATCCATAAGGAACTTGAGCAACCAAACAAGCAAAAAAGAAATAACCCTATTAAAAATGGACAAAAGAACAGATACTTGTTAAAAGAAGACATTCAAGGTGTCAACAAACATACGAAAAAATGCTCATTATCACTAATTATCCGAGAAATTCAAATGAAAATCACACTGAGATACCATCTCACACCATTAAGAATAGCTATTATTAAAAATCAAAAAATAACTGACGCCAGGGAGGATGTTAAGAAAACAGAACTCTTATACACTGTTGGTGGGAATGTAAATTAGTTCAGCCATTGTGGAAAGCAGTTTGGGGATTTCTCAAAGAACTAAAAATAGAACTACCATTTGACCCAGAAATCCAATCCCTGGTTATATATCCAAATGAAAATAAAACATTTTACCAAAAAGAAACATGCACTCATATGCTCATTGCAGCGCTATTCACCATAACAAATACATGGAATCAATCTGGGTGCCCATCACTCGTGGGTTGGATACAGAAAATATACCAGAATACTACACAGCCATTAAAAAGAATGAACTCACGTCCTTTGCAGCAACATAGGTGCTGCTGGAGGCCATTATCCTAAGTAAATTAATGCAGAAACAGGAAACCAAATACGGCACGTTTTCACTTATGAGTGAGAGCTCAAAACTGGGTACACATGGATATAAAGATGGCAGCAACAGACACAGGGGACTACTAAATCAGGAGGAAGCAGGAGACAAGAGTTAAAAAAACTAACTGTTGGGTACTATGCTCAGTATTTGGGCATGAGATCAACCATACTCCAAACCTCAGCATCATGCAATATACCCAGGTAACAAACATACACATTTACCCTCTGAATGTAAAATAAAAGTTGAAATTATAAAAAATTAAAGGTTAAAAAAATTATGCTGTTCTTGTAGAATGGATAGGCAGGGCCAGAGCTCTGGACAGAAGAGAATGCTGTGTCATGAACAGGCTGACGGGAGGAAAGGGGAGACGCAAGGAGACCAATTAAAAGGTTTGGGCAGTAACACAGGTGAGATATGGGGGGTACAGAGAAGGTGATGAAAGAAATGTTTTTTGAACCAAAAGCCCATACAATTGCCTAACAGATGGCACAGTGTTGTCTGTTCAGTGAATGAAAAATTATCACTTAAACTTTATTGTATTCATTTAAACTACATGGAGTAGGCATGGTACGATTTTCAAAGGTAGAAATTTTGCTGAGCTAGCTTTTCAAAGCTCCCACCTTTCTTTTTACTGTGCCGTTTGTTTGGAGCTCCCTTCCCCAGGTGTCCTCAAGTCCTTCAGCCCTGTAACTACCTTCAGAAGTCTCGCCAGGTAGATGTCTCTTGAACACCCTCATAAAGAGGCAGCCCACCACTTTCCCCTCACTCTCTTCCATTTTCTTCATTCATATTGGCATCACCTAATCCATACTATACTTCTTTGTACTAGAGGAAACAGGCTTTTAATTTTTCCTGGAACAGCTCAGATTTAGAGGTTAATTATTAACAATGTCAGCTTTTAGATGATCAACTGGATGTCAGCTTAACCTGTGATGTTTGTTTGCTTATTTACCCCTTTACTAGACTACGAATCCCATGAAGAAAGGAAATTTTTCCAATTGTGTTTATGCTGTATTCTCCACTGCATGCATCAGTGTCTGACATATAGTGAGCTGAATGAGTTATTAAGTGAATGAATGTGATTGTGTTCTGATTATAGTAATTTGATGAGCACTCTTCTTTTTGTTATTCTTCCCATAGAAGTGAGGTTTATTCAGGGAATAAAGGCTTGTGAAGGACTTTGTAAATAGAATCTATGGAAGTAACTTTTTTGAGTACGACCCCTAGTGAACAGAGAAAGTGTTCTGAGATTTCAGGGTGGGAATACAAAGAAGATTGGAAAGGAAGCTCTGGGTACTGAGCTCCAGGTAGGGAAGTTAAACATCACAACAGTAGACTGAAGTTGCAGATTACCTTGATCACCCTTAAATGTAAGGAACTCTTGTCAAGGAATATGACCATTGATAAACACCTGCTAGATGTTAAGTTTTGTCTATCTTCTGGATGGCCTATTCACATCTTTTAGAATAGGTTTCACTGCTTAAAATAAATAAGCCTTTAAATAAATAAATACCCAGTTTTTCATAAAAACCAGAGAGATCAAAATCAGTTCACTGATTACAGTTGTCATTACATAGTGCAAAGATATTTTATTTTTGAAGGCACTCAGAAAAATCATCCTATACTTCAAAATTTATAGAATAAACTAAAAACAAAAATAGAGCAGGAAAGATAGTAATAAAAGTTATACCTTTAACTTGGTCATTCACCCAAAATGCTCAGTACGCAGTATTACAAATCACAAGGAACAAGAAGAAAATGAATAGAAAGAGCATTTGAATGTAAATCTTAATGTGCATTTGAGAATAGTGCCAAAGTGAGAATCAGAAATCTAAAATCTTTGTCCAAAAGATTGGAGAAATGATGATCTAGCCTGACATTGAAAGTGAAGTGCTCTATTCTACAGGGTGTGTGAGGAGGGGTGTGTTTGTAGAAATAGAGAAAACAACAGGTGTTCAAGTTCATGATTGAATTGCATGGTGACTCCGCCTCTAGGCAGCACAAGTGCAGATAATAACTGGTATTATCCAAGACAGGTATTTGACTTTCTAGATCATAGGGAGAAATTTAAGCTAAGAAATTGGAATTATTCTCAATAAGAGAAAATATACACTAAAATAGCAATGATTATGCACATAACTAAGAGAGAAATTCAATCAATCTTGCTGAAATGATGATTCATAACAGATGATAATGATAAGAAACATGACTGGGCATATTTCCAGTCCCATGAAAACAGCATTGATATAATATAATATAATATAATATAATAATAATACATTTTATACTGTATGTAATATATAATACACATAATATATATTATAGTATATTATGTTATATATTTCATACATAATATATAATGTATAAAAATATATTATATATAATATATATCATGTTATATAACTGTACATTATATATAATATATACCATATATGATATATACCATATATTGTGGTATATGATATATACCATATATTGTGATATATGATATATACCATATATTGTGATATATGATATATACCATATATAGTGATATATGATATATACCATATATAGTGATATATGATATATACCATATATAGTGATATATGATATATACCATATATAATTGTATGTGGTATATGATATCATATATAATTGTATATGGTATATATCATATATAATTGTATATGGTATATGATAAATATCATATATAATTGTATATTGATAAATATATATGATATATATTATATATGATATATATATGATATATATATCATATATATATTTAATTAGATATATATATGATATATATCATATATAATTAAATATGATTCATATTATGTATCATATATAATTAAATATGATTCATATTGTATATCATATAATTAAATATGATTCATATTATATATCATATATAATTATATATGATTCATATTATATATCATATATAATTATATATGATTCATATTATATATCATAAATAATTATATATGATACATATTATATATCATAAATAATTATATATGATACATATTATATATCATATATAATTATATATGATACATATTATATATCATATATAATTATATATGATACATATTATATATCATATATGATACATATTATATATCATATATAATTATATATGATACATATTATATATCATATATAATTATATATGATACATATTATATATCATATATGATACATATTATATATCATATATGATATATTTTATATATCATATATGATATATTTTATGTATCATATATGATATATTTTATATATCATATAGTATATATTTTATATATCATATAGTATATATTTTATATATCATATAGTATATAATTATATGATATATAATTATTAATTATATATAAGATATATGATATATGATATATATATTATGTATCATATATTATGTAATTATATATGGTATATTATATATCATATAGTATATAATATATGATATATAATTATATAATATATATTATATAATATATAAAATAATTAGATATAATATAATATATAGAATATATATAAAATATATAATATATTTTATATATAATATTATATATATTATATATCTTATATAATTATATATGATATATAATATATCATATATTATATAATTATGATATATTATATATCATATATTATATAATTATGATATATAATATATCATAATTATATAATTAATGATATATCATATATATCATTAATTACGTAATTATGATATATATGATATATCATATATATCATATATATCATATATTATATAATTATATATCATATATATCATATATTATACAATTATATATTTTATATCATATATCTCATATATTATACAATTATATATTTTATATCATATATATCATATATAATATATAATATATATCATATATTATATATTATATATATCATATATTATATATTATATATTTATATTATATATTATATTTATATTATATATAATATATGTCATATACTATATAATTATATATTTATATAATATATACCATATACTATATAATTATATATTGATATAATATATACAATATACTACGTAATTGTGTATATTTATATAATATATACCATATACTACGTAATTGTATATATTTATATGATATATACCATATACTACGTAATTGTATATATTTATATGATATATACCATATACTACGTAATTGTATCTATTTATACTATGTAACTGTATATATTTATATGATATATACCATATACTACGTAATTGTATATATTTATATGATATATACCATATACTACGTAATTGTATATATTTATATGATATATACCATATACTACGTAATTGTATATATTTATATGATATATACCATATACTACGTAATTGTAGATATTTATATGATATATACCATATACTACGTAATTGTAGATATTTATATGATATACACCATATACTACGTAATTGTAGATATTTATATGATATATACCATATACTATGTAATTGTATATATTTATATGATATATACCATATACTATGTAATTTTTTATATTTATATAATATATACCATATACTATGTAATTATATATAATATATACCATAAACTATGTAATTATATATATTTATATAATATATACCATATACTATATAATTATATATATTTATATAATATATATCATATACTATATAATTATATATAATTATATAATATATATCATATACTATATATATATAATTATAATATATATCATACACTATATAATTATATATATTTATATAATATATATCATATATATTTTTATATATAAGATATATAAAAACATCCCTATATAAATACACTACTCCTAACATAGTGCTTGCTTTAGTCATGAGTGATTCAAGAGCTGACTGAAGCTGAACTCAAAAGAGGCGTATGTCAGTGAAAGTGGCTGAAAAAAGCTGGACTTAGCACTATAGTTACTGGACTAAAGCGAAAGCCTGAATTTGAACTTGTAGACATAGACTAACAGTTTCAGAGACTATAAATTTACTTAATTTAAGAAAATAGCATTTTTACCAAGACATAAAAGACCAATTTTGATCCAAGTGTTACACAAAGGCAAATAAAATGTAGTGTAGACCCAGAACAAGGGCAATGAAAAATTAAATGTCCTCAAATACAAATCAGGAGAGAGAGGTTCCATTTACTACTCCTAGATAAGACTTTCACCAATGCCCTAGGGTGGAGTAATTAAGAGTTAACATCATGCCTTACATATAAATACCCAGACACACACACACACACACACACACACACACACACACGCTCATATACAATGATGAATATATACATAAACCTATGTGGTATATATATTATATACTCATATATTTCATGTATAATTTTTGTTACTCATTATTTTTTCCTCTAGTGCTATGCTATATCTTCCTACACTACTTATCCAGAATTAAAGAGTAGATGAAACAAAAACTTTAATGAGATGTAAGGAATTCAGGGAACGTTAGTTTCAAAGTTTTCAGGGACTATTTCAAATAAGTAAATCAGAACTTGATATACAAACACAAACGTCTAGGATGACCCATTCTTTCTGTAATTATATTCAGGGAAATAGTTCTTAGTTTCAGAACAAAGATTTAGCCAGAATATGGGCCACAGAGAGAGAAAGAAAGAGAGTAAAAGAGGTGCCTTGTTCTTTTAGCCTCTTACTTATTTCTGTGATTCCAAAACCTATTAACCTGTTTTAGCCTATGCTCTTAAAAAAAAAGACAAAACAACAACAACAACAACAAAAAAAAAAAACCAAAAACGAAAGCACTGTGACTCCTAAGTCCAGGATATCAAAAAAGTATTAATGTTTTATGAAATATTAATACATGAATCAGGGTCTGACTCTGCCAGGGGCACTAAGAGCCCATAACACTACAAAGGTGCCAGATACCCTTATGGTCTAAAGCAAGCTGTGGATCCACTCGTGCCTGACTCACGGTAAGTTCGCTTCTAGGTAGTGTCAAAAAGTTAATTCTTTCTTACTGTCCTACCTGTGCCTGCCCTTTATAAATGGACATACCTGATTTATTATTTCTTTATCTTTCCTAGTCAATGACTTTATCTTGAAAATAAATGGGGGGAGGAATTGTCATTTTCTTAATGACTGCTTCTCTAATTCTTATTTGCTATATTGACAGCAAACCATAATGTCAAGTCACAAAATAACAGTATCTCTGGTGAGAAAATTAGTCCATAAATACCCAGGTTTCATTGTTTCTGGTATTTTGCCAATGGACAGTTTTGTGCCTTATTATGGGCCATAAAATTGCCAGCAATTCTGAAATTAAGAACATGGACATTATAAATTGGATTACATAAAAACTCACAAAGCCAACGTGCTATAACTTCCCTTCGTGGAAATTTCTGAGATTAAGTGAGAGTCCAAGGCATGAGAAATTCACCAGTTAAAGCATCTGAATGTTGACACTGAAATAAATTTTAGAGAATAAGTAGGGCAATTAATTGCTATTATTCTCAGCATTTGCTTTAGAAAGCTAAAATAGAATAAGGAAGTAACTATACACTTTGAATTCAATATAACATAAAACTGATGCTCAGTTTCATTACGTGCCAAGTGTTTCACTTTGCACAAATCATTTACCACTGATTTTCAAATCTCTCATCTGTAGAAAGGAGAAAATGCACTCTAATTTAGGACTCATGCAGATGATTAATATATAATTATATTAGTCTTTGGTATGTGACAGATCCTACCTTTCATTATTAATCATGGAGGTATGACTTGGGTGGTAGTAGCTTAATAAACGTCTATTTATACCTAAAGCTTTATACTTTCCAAAACTCTTTTTGTACACAAGACCTATTTTATAAAAGGAAGGTAAAAGACACAAAACAGCACCTCACCTTTTCTGATCACTTGCTACGTGATGGGCCCTGGTTTCATCATTGTACATCCATTACCTCATTTTATTCTAAAAATAACTCCTTGGTGTAAACATTATTATTATCGGTCCTGATTTAGCCAGAAAGAAACTGAGGCTTAGAGACATTAAGTTGCTGAAGGTTATTAGCAAGTGTCAGGACAGAATTCAACACCTCTTTGTGATTCAGAGACTGAGTTTCTAAGCACTGACCAATACTGCCTGCTGAAAAATCTAAGGGAGTTAAAGCTGAATATGGGTCTCAAGTAAACGACACTGAGTTTGGTTGCTGTGGGTAATATTTTATTATTTCTGTGTAATCGGAAGGATTTGAAAGAATAAAAATATACACATAGCATGCAATGACCTTTTGGAATTCGGAAGCTGCAAAAGAATTGATAGATCATCTTTTCCAATCAATTTACAACATCATTATCATATTCTTTATCATAGCTAGGGAGACATATATGTTGATGCAGAATAGCTTTGCTGTGACTATATATAGCTGAGAGAAATGGCTAAATATAAATTTAATCAATAATATTAAGAAATACATACACAATTACAATTATTAGGTCAAACAATTCTCTAGGGTTTTCTTAAAGTGTTCTTTTGCAATAAAAATACAGATTATTTTCAATATGATATATGACTTTGAATAAAGGAAATGGTTAATTTGAATTTCAATTTTTAAGCTTGTGATTCACTGAAATTGAATTTCAAAGTGCAAATTGCTGGTTTATAAAAAATCCTATTGCATAAATGATACTGTTGCATAATACATATTTAATAGTGATTATAATGATACATTGTGGCATTTTGGTAGGCTATTTAATACATATTTTGTGGTTGTATTTTGTATGGCTACTTTTATTCTAGTCTTTTATGAAATTTTCTAATATGTAAAGACCTAGGTACAGACAGAAAACATTTCTTGCTCCAAAATTCTTAATTTAAAAACATAAGATGGTGCCACCATCATGACTACACATTTCCAGTATGTTCTCATTTATAAATGTTTTATTTTTAATTATAATAGATGCATAATAGTTGTCCATATTTATGCAGTAAATGTGATGTTTTCATGCAAGTATTAAATGTGTAATGATCACTAACTTGTACATTAAAATGGTGAAAATGATCATTTTATTTACATATTTTTAAAATAAATAAATAAATGTTTTGATTTCTGATGGCACTGACTCGGTTCCTTGGGGAGCAATCTCTGAGACAAAGATTCATTCATAGAAGTGTGCTGGGGAGTATTCGAGTGACCAACATCTGTAGTAGGAGAGGGAAAGGGACAGGACTGACAAAAAGAAAAGTAGTTTGGGAAACAGTGACAACAAAGGTTCAGGAAACACTATAGGAATTCTGGAGGTTGGAGAGCCTTGCAGAATTGTCCTGAATCAGGTCAGAGTGGCTGGCCCTTTATGCCCCTCTCAAGCTGTCACTGAATGCAGGCTGCCTCTAGGAAGGTATCACAACTTGTGTGAGGGGGTTCTCCCCAGCTGAGGGCAGTAACACTGATGGAGCATGTGGTGTATGCTGCTCAGAGTGCCAGCGGTAGGCAGCCCTCGGTTTTCAGCCTTTTTGGAGATTGCCTCAGATGATCCAAGGATATCACACATTCCCATTGCTCTATATCCAATCACTGACTGATGTGGGAATATCAGAAGCTGGCCCTTTGCTATGGACTGAATGGTGTCCCCCAAAATTCATACGTATATGTTAAAAGCCCTAAGCCTCTGTGTGACTATGTTGGAAATATGACCTTGAAGGAGAGATTAAGATTAAGAGAGATCATAACGGTGAAGCCCTGATCTGAGAGAACTGGTGTCCTTTGAAAGAGAAAGAGACACCTGAGGTTGCTCTCTTGCCACCATGCGAGGACACAGCGAGAAGGAAGCATCTGCATGCCAGAAAGAGAGTCCCCAACAGAAAATGAGCCCTGCTGGACACTTGAACTTTCCAGTCTCCAAAACCGTGAGAAAAAAATATTACATTTTCTTGCCCCATAGTCCATAGTCTTTTTTATGACAGCATACGTAGATGAAGACACCTTGCAGTCCAATTGACAAGAGTTCTGATTCTGTTTCTCAGGGAACTCAGACTTCAATGGATGGAACTAGAAAAGGTATAAGAAAGAAGACATTAGGATGGGATTTGGAACTGGATAACTTGCCCCTAACTGGGAAAGAAGACCCCATCAGTGGTGATAATTAAAGCATATATTGCCCTGGGCAAGGTGACAATACAATTGCTGAAACTCCCCTTTGGTAGTTGGGGTAGACGGTATATACCAGTGAAAACCAATTCACGGGCTGGTGCAGTGTATCAATGACTTGAGAAACATTAAGTAAAATACTAACTATAAGAACAACAGAATCAGATGGCTATTCCTAAGGAAAAGGTAATATGAAAAGGTTGAGATAGATTATTTGAAAATCCAAATCTAAATGTTAAAACTCAGAAGGCTTCCTTGGTAGCATATAAATGGGCCTTCATTCCCTGCAGTGAAAGGACAGAGAAGGCTGAGGACCAGAACCAGGAGTTAATTTTAAGAGGCACTGAACCCCTAAAATGTTTAAACTCTTAATACAAACAAGTCTTATGCCAAGGCGAAAGACCTGGTTGGAATGGAATGGGGTCCTGACATAGGCAATGCAGACATCGGAGTTGACTCTTCAGAAAATAATTTAATCTGATTTCCCTGGACCCTTCTGAGAGCACAGCAGTGGCACAGTCCTCTTGCTTGCAGACAATGCAGAGGCCTCTTTCCCGCAATTCAACAAGACAACTAGGCCTTTCTCAGGATATACCCCTCCCTCACTATCTGGTCATGAGGCCAGTAGTAAGAATTCTATTAGAACATAACCCAGGTGAAGACATGCTGGGCCTGATAAGGGAAGAAAATGACTATAGACTATAACGTATACTAGAAGAAGCGGTGAAAGTATGCATAGTGCTGAATTTTGAGGGAATTATGTCATACAATAGCTAAGGGAGAGTTTACTGACTTGAAAATACTTTTTTAGGACACAGAATTTAACACTCTAACACAGACTCTGGGAAATTGTGAAATACCCTGTTAGGATGAATTATTGAAGCATGGAGAGAGCAATGGCACACTTTAAGTGTGGTAGAGCCATCAGAGTTGCAATGACAGATGGTAGAAAAAACAGTCTGAAATGCTTAGAGAAGTTACATGCCGCAGTGAACATAGGATATCAGCTTGCAGAACTCTAGAAGACTAACTTCCATGAGAGGTCACAAAGGATATAATATTTACTAAAGCAACATCGAACGAACTCACTGGTGAGAAGCACAAAGCACTACTTAGGAGCTGAGCGGTGGCTGTGCTCTATGAGCCAGGGCTGACTGTAGCAGATAGAGGTTGCCAAAGAACTGGGCTACCATTGGCAATGGGTGTGACAGGACCTCCACAGCAAAAGAGGACGGGAGATTTCACTCAGCCATCAGAAGCCCAGTGGTAACAATTATTGCAATGAGTGGCAGAGACGGAGGACCAGCTCAACAGCCTGCAAAAGTTACAGAGATGGTTATAAAACAGGACATCCTTAGGGGTAAAATATATCGGCAGCCAAGAGGGTACTACTCTATTGGTATAATCCAAATAAATCAAGTATATAATTAGGAGGCTGAAAGCCATCTCCCAGATAAAAAGATTTCTTTCTCAGTGTCAAAATCCGAGTGAATTTTCAGACTCAGAATTGACAGATTAAAGAAGAGCCTGGGTCACTGGGACCAAAGAGCCTGCAACATTCCAACGGTGCATGACATTGCTTCCTGGTCTTTACCTACAGGTGGTTATGGCCATTTAGTTGATCA
The DNA here is from genome assembly GCF_028858775.2 of Pan troglodytes. Classification (NCBI taxonomy): domain Eukaryota; kingdom Metazoa; phylum Chordata; class Mammalia; order Primates; family Hominidae; genus Pan; species Pan troglodytes. The sequence goes on from NC_072410.2 coordinate 109,535,951, forward strand.
ACTGTCCACTGAGTAAAGGATAATACTCCAAACTTTTCAACACCATTGAACAAAGCAACGAAGTGGACCAAAGTATTATCATGCCTCCCTATTAGACTAAGGGTATTTTGGAGTCAAGCCATAAATGAATTCTAGTCTGTATCTGGCTGAAATTGGGTCCGTTGAATCCTGGACCCACTCTGATCATTTATGTAGTCTTCATATAGACATACTTGTTTATTAGCTCAAGACTCAAAGCATATCCTCAGCCTACGGGTTTATAGCTATCATACTGGGGAAGGTCAAGTGGAAGCCTCTAAAATCTATCCACCTCATTTCTGCCAAAATAAATAGTCAAAAACAATATCACATCTCAGGTTCAATGGTAGAAATTAGTATCACTTACAGAGACATGAAGGATGCAGGAATATGTTTCCTTAAATATCTCTTATGAATTTCAACAAACCCCACACATACACACACACACACACACACACACACACACACACACACACACACACACAAATAGGACCTGGAAGATAACAGCGGATTCCTACACACTTAACGAAGTGGTTAGTAGTAGTTTCTATTATTGCTGCTGCGCCAGATGGAGTATCCTAGCTAGATAAGATATTATATGACCTTAGGTAATGTGGCAAATGGGTTCTATTCCCGTTAGAAGAGGATTAGAAACTATCTGCATTCACATGGAACTGACAATGGTATACATTTCAAGTTTTGTCCCTGGGTTCTTTTAGGGATCCTGCATTCTGTTACAGTGAATAGTCTGAAGAGATCGGCCCCATCTGGTAGTTCCTTAATGTGGTGCATTATGTATTGAGAGCAAATGAGCAAGAATTGGCCAGCATGTTGAAGACTTTGATAGGACATCTGTCCTCCATAATACAGGAAATAAATGCTACTAAGACTCAAGGTCCTGCCACATCAGTACAATTTTCAGAAGGACCAGAGGTTTGGGGTATGCTAGAATATCCCACTCCCATAGTAAATGACAGCATATTATAGCTTGCAAATCCCCCAGGAAGGAAGGAGACATAATTCCCAATAACTTACTTTTAGTATTGAGGTAGAATATTATATTTCACCCCAGGAATGCCATTTTGATTTGTATATTGGGTAACACAAAAGTTTGCAAGCTTTGAAAGGAGCCCAAAGGAGGAAAACCATTTTGCAGTAAATCTAAGCTGTAGTACAAGTAGCCCTGAGGCTAGGATCATAAGCTCTAGCAAACACCATGATATTAGAATTATATTACAAGTACCATTGGTGGGAAAAAAAGTTTTGAAGAGTTCATTACAGCCACCAATGGGAGAATAAAAATACACACTACTATGGTTCTGGACCAAAACTGCCAACTACATCAGAGAATTAATCATATTTAAAAAGTAGCACTTGGCATACTGTGATGAAATCTGCTGGAGTCATAGAGCTTGACCGTGAGTTAGCAAATAACCATGCAGCCCTAGATGTCCATCATAGGCTGGGTTTCGTGTGGCCTACTGAGAAATAAGGTCAGATGGTGCTAGCAACCACATTATAAAATGGCACAGCTACGGAACTTCAGCCAGTTTCTGCCATGGCCACCCCCGTGTTGGTACAGTGAACTATGTATTAAGTGACCATGCAAACAGTATAGAGGTGTGGAAGTGGGCCCATAACTTGAAGTCTACTAGTTATCTTACATATACTACTACCCGGAAACTCATTGTTTGGTAGAACATTGGACCAGCCTCTTGAAGACTCAAGTAAAGCCTTGGTATATAAACAATACTTATGAGGAAGGGAAATATCTTCCAGAATATAGTTACTACACTCCGAACCAAATAAATGTATACATTAGTGCACCCTGCTAGGTGGAATGAATGTTCCCAGGGAATAAGAGCAGAGGTGTTCTTATGTAATTGGAAACAACACACCCAATCTTGTACATGTTGTGTGCCTCATCTTTACAACATTGGCCTTTGTAGGTTTAAAGTTCCTGACAAGCAAAGACAAACTCTTCCCTGGGGACACAGAAATGCTTTCATTGACCTACAGTCTATATTTGCCACCTGGCATCTATTATCTCTAATCCAGAAACTCTCTCTAGACACCATCATTGTAGATCTATTTCACCTTTATGTGTTCTGTGATACAGTCATTCCCCTGGTACTGTAATGAAGCTTTCTGCACAAGCTCCGATTATCTCATATTAAAAGGATATCAATGGTAAGGCTCGGCATGGTGGCTCACACTTGTAATCACAGCACTTTGGGAGACCAAGGAGAAAGAATTGCTTGAGCCCAGGAGTTTGAGAAGTGCCTGGGAAACATAGTGAGACCCCATCTCCACACACACAAAAATGATAATAATAAAAGTTAGCTGGGTGTGGTGGTGCATGCCTGTAGTCACAGCTACTTGGTGGGTTAAAGTGGAAGGATTGCCTGAGCCTGGAAGGTAGAGGCTGAAGTGAGCTGTGATCATGATTGTGCCATTGCACTCCTGCCAGAGCAACAGAGTAAGATCTCGTCTCAATAAACATAAACATCAATATATAGATATATAATAAATATATGTATAGACATATCATACATATATATCTATGTATCTGCCAAAAATATGTTTTAGAACCAATCATTATTTTCTTGGTATTCTTTCTCTGTGAGTTACTAGCACTATATTGTGTAAGTCATCACCAAATTTCTCAGAAGTTTAATTTTTTATAATGATGGATGAAGACAGTAATATCTACCTTGAGTGGCTTGTCATAAGTATTAAATAGTAAAAACTAGCATTAAAAATATCTAGCATATCTAGACACATGTTATATGTTATAGTTAAATGTTTAAAAATTAGTTTATTTCATGCCTTATTTATCTTTAAGAAACGTTATAGCCTGATCGGTGCTGATTCTTTTTCCAAAAAGTCACGTAAATTTTTATCAGGACAGTGTTTTCTGTAACAACCATTATTTCTTGTCTTTCTGCCATAAATGGAGAAAAAAGATGTGAAGGATCTTGAGTTTTCATACTTTCTAAATGGGCTAAGAGTACAGATGTCAGAAGCTATGCCATGCTACACTATGAAATATGTTTGTTGAAAAAGTTCCCACTTCAACATGATTTTGGAATGAGGTGCAGACTTTTCCATACAATATCTATGAATAAAAATATTCATTTGGTATTTGATTACTAATTAATCAGATATTAATTGCATTCTCTATTATAAAAGCCATATTGTGCAAACACACACACAAGTCAAATTCCTAAAAATATCCTATAGAAAAGGTTTCAACCTCAGTATTTCTATAGACGCTTTGAGAAATTATAAAGTATAGTCATTAAAGTAATCCTCTTAAAGGCCAAGTCTGGCATGATTCAAATTAATTTGAAGACTCCTTTCTTAAGTAATTGTTTACGTAGCTAGCTGGTTTAGGAGACAACAAAAAAACAAAACAAAAACTACACCTTGCACATAAATAAAAATTTATTGCTCAGTAATTATCCTTTCTATACTTGATGCTAATGATTCCTGACAGTTAACACAAATGAAAGCCAAAAACAAAGAAAGCAGCTTTAAGAATATTTCAAGAACATGAAGCAAACGTGGACAATGTTTTTGCTTTTTTTTTTAACAAATAAAAACCTACAGAAGCATGTTAAATTTATTATTATATATTTGCCATATCCAACTTTTAAATTCTTTTTCATCTCCACTTTATCTTTATCTTAGGCTGAGCCAACAGCAAACTCAAAAAGATGCATCATGGGGTAATGCAAATTGCCTAGGACTAAGAGATAAAAACCTAAGATTCATGGCCTAGCCTTGCCTCCAACTAATTTTTTGTCACGCGCTTGTCACTCTTTTCCACTTCCCTCTCTGGCTCTTTGTTTGTTAGCCTCTGTGATGCTTAATTTCATGTGTCAACTTGACTGAGCCATGGGATTCCAGATATTGGGTCAAACATTATCCAAGGAGTTTCTGTGAGGAGGTTTTTAGATGAAATTAGCATTTAAATCAACAGACTGGATAAAGTAGATTGCCTTCCCTAATGTGAATGAGCCTTGTCTAATCAGTTGAAGACCTGCATAGAATAAAAAAGTGATCATCCTTTGAGTAAGAGAAAAGTCTGCAGGATGCCCTTCAAACTGGAATGTTAGCTCTTCCTGGTTCTAAAGAAGCTCGCAGCCTTTGGACTCAAATTAAGATATTGACTCAAAGATTCTAGACTTGCTTACTCTGGAAAGCTGTCTTCTACATTAAATCTACCTAAAGAGATGGCTGTCTTTTGGACATACACATTCAACATTTCATTGGCACCTATGATAAAGAGGATCTATAGGATGAACTGAAGAGTGCAGATGACAAGGCTCTGCCCCTGCCCTTGTGCAGCATCCAGTAGGATGTTGCCCTAGGTTTCGTGCTTACTGAAGTTCTGGTATAGACTTCCGAGGTGTCCTTTAGACAGATCCCATTTCTCCAAAACTGAGAGAAAGATGCTAGTTGTTTGGATTCTGCATTAGAGAGTGTTTTCCCTTGGGACTAAAAATATTTCATTTAATAATTATCACTAATCAAATTACCTGAGTTCTTCTCTTTGGAAACTAGGTTGAAAAAGCCAGACTCCCATTTTTAGGAAAAAACAAAAATAACAACAACAACAAAAAAGAAAAACATTAAGATACTTTACAAAAAAAGACAGGGAATTGCTCATGAGTATACACATAAACTATGTAACATTTAGTAACCATCAAAGAAGTTAAAGCTGGAAAAATTAATGCATATGTTATCAGAAATTTAAGGAAGAAATTGCTCATATATTAAGTTACCTGGTCTGGGTATAACTTAGGAGCCACATATTTGGGCATTTATAATAAGATTCTCATGAATCCTTAGTATTAAGTAAAACATACATTTTTTCATGTCTAATTGATTTATTTGGTAGTCACATAGGTGTGAAGGAGAGTGCCATGCCTGTCTTATCAAGAGTTCCACTTTGGGGTTAATTGCAGTGATAGGATTCTGGGATTTCAGAGCCCGAAGGGATATTTGGAGTTATATGGTTCAATCTTAGTACTTTATATACTGGAAGTTAGAGAAATCATAGACTATTTCCTCACTTTCCAGGGCAGTGCTATTTCCTCTCTTATCTCTACTGCTCCACTGGAAAACATACAATGAGCAGCAGCTCAGTCCGCTAAGAATTTTTTTCCCTTAAAATTGAGTCTGGTTCCTACCAATCTGGATTTCTAAGTTGTTCTATGATTGGGTTTGTTTATTGCTTGCGGGAGAAAACCATTGTACTCAGCTGCTACCTCCTGTCACCAATATCTTACCTTATTCACCTTCTTGATGCTCTAAATATCTCATCAATAGTTAATGTCCTTTCCAAATGGCTCCATAAAACAGGCTAGGTTTTATAAGAAAAGCTGTTCAATACGTGTCCAAAACAAATGATGGTTCTCTATTGTTGTATGAGGAATTTGGTGCTTCTGCAAATATCTTTACTGTGTGAAAGATTAACATCTCCAATATAGTTTCCACCCTGTCTTTCACTTTAGAGACTGTTCAACCTCCCTATAGTTGCCTTTTCTCCTGATGTCCATGAAGCTGAACATTCCTGGACTGTGTTGCTACTCAGTTCTGAGTAAAATAACTGTGCAAACTTAACAGAATCAGCTCTTCATTTGATCTAGGCCAGGCACAAATATGACACAAAATATTTTATCAAAACTTCATGAGAAACCTTTAAGAATTAAAGATCTGAGGAAATTTTACAGGTGGAGAAACTGACAGTCAAAGAGTTTAAGAAAAGTACAAAGAAATAGTAAACAAGGTTGCTTCACTGTATTCAAAGCAAATGTCCACTTATTTATTGAAGTATTTACTAAACCGACATTTATTGAACACTTAACAACTATCAAGGTTCTTTTGAAGTCATATAGTGGCTGCCCTTAGAGACAACAGACGACAAATATTTCCTATTCAGACATTTAAAAAGATGCTAGACTCTTACTTAATCTTTTCATGATTGAGAAGGCTTGGAAGAAAAAGTTCTAGCTATGTTAATAGAGATTCTTTACAGATGCACACTTTCTCCCACAAAGGATAGCTTTGCAGGGCCATTTCAAGATATGACAAAGAAACACGTTTTGGGGTAAAGTATTTTGATTTTTTTCCTTGTCTCATAATATTATGCTAGAGGTAGGTTGAAAAGTAAGTAACAATATATAAGGTTAAATAAAACTCATCGGTAAGAATGTATGGTTTATAGGGCATGACTCCCCAGACCCCTTAGACAGGAATTTGGGCAAGATAATGCAAAAAAATCAGAGCTAGTCCTCACAATTTATTAGAAAGCCTGCTAGTTACTGTCAAAGTAAGACACGTAAAAATAAGATATGAATATCACTAACTTTAGAGAAATTGCATCCTCTTATTTGATGAAGGCTCAATAAACTGGATTACAGTGTGATTGAAAGAAAGAGAAACAAAGAAAGATGAGAAGAGAGCCTGTATTTGTATTCTGAGAAACATTGATTTAAAAAATAAGTAGAATAAACAATAGGTAAATGACAAAGGAATTTGAAATGAAAGGCCAGGAGACAGTGGTGTAATGGGGAGCCAAATGAGATTTATAAGAGAGCATAGCAAACAGCAGGGTGAAATGCCACTGTGAGGGTTTGAGACCAAAAACTGTATTGGGGTAGTTGAACAGAATAATTTTACTGGAAATTTAAAAATTTGTGAAGAACAGAGAGGATGGAAGCTGGAGTGGGACACTGGGTAAAAGCATTGGGTTGGTGCAAAAGTATTCACAGTTTTTGACATGAAAAGTAATGGCAACAGTCACAATTGCTTCTGCACCAACCTGATAGTTGTGGCCATCATGTTAATATTGGCCAAGTTTTAAGAAGAAATGATGTACTTAAGCCCTATAAGAAGGAATCTCTGCACGCCGAGAAGTAGAAGACAGATGCAAATACAGCAGATGAGCTACTAATGGTAAGTTCCTTGTGCAGATGGGATAGGAGGAGACCCAGAACACAGGTCCTACATGCAAGAATGGATCTTTCTCCTACTGCTAGAATAAAAGGAAGCATATGCAAATCGTGCTTAGAAATTAGAGGAAAAAAACCCTGATTAAACAAAGGAAGAATGTTGGGTAGGCCATCTGTAGAGATTACATACTTGAAGAAACTGATTGAGAAAACATAAGAGCAAATTTATGAGAAAACAGAAATAATTTGTTTGTGGAAACTGGAAGTCAATGTTTGAGTAAAGAGTATAGAATTTTAATAAAAACAAATGGTGTGGTTATATGATTTATTTTTTCTGGAGATTTCCAGCACTCAGGGGTAGGAGTTTTTTTGTTTGTTTTTTATTTTTTATTTGTTTTGTTTTGTTTTGTTGAGACAGGGTCTTGCTCTGTCACCTAGGTTGGAGTGCAGTGGCATGATCTCAGCTCACTTCAATCTCTGCCACTGTACTCCAGCCTCCACCTCCCAGGTTCAAATGATTGTCCCGCCTCAGCCTCCCAAGTAGCTGGGATTACAGGCGCACACCACCATACCTGACTAATTTTTGTATTTTTTAGTAGCGATGGGGTTTCACCATGTTGGCCAGGCTGGTCTCAATCTCTGGAGCTCAGGTAATCCACCTGCACCAGCCTCCCAAAGTGCTGGGATTACAGGCATGAGCCACTGCACCCAGGGGTAAGTTTTTTATTTTTTAGTGTCTTGGCTAGAGGGGAAATAACACGGTAAAATGAGAAAGAAGTATAAGACAAGGGTGATAAGTCAGTGATTTTATCAAAATCACCTAAAATTCACTTATAGGTGAATTTAAAAATTTTTAAATTGTCTATTTTTTTAAAAAAAAGATAAGCTACTCCTAAGCTTCTTTTAAAATAGACAAGCTATTCCTAATCAACTTTATGGAAGGAGGGTCCTTATTCCAGGAATGAAACGTCTCATAAAGTTATTAAATTTTTTTAAAAAAGTAAGTAACTCTGATATGCAGTCAGAGCAGGTAACATTTTTAATATTTCCTATAATTTCAGTAGAATGGGAACAGAAGTAAAGCAAAAGAAATTGAAAAAAAATAGGGCAAAAGTTCTTGATAACATTGAAAAGCAGGCATGGTTTTTGCAGTGGAGTAAAGGCAATAGAAGAAGGGATCAATGAGACTTTATGCCTTCAGACTCTGATCAGTTTAAGTGATGTCAAGGCTCAGACAGAGCCCATAAAAAATGAGTGGAGGAAGTGGAATTGAGAAGAAAGTTGTCATAGATACAGTCTGTGAGACGAGGCACTTAATGGACCTTATATCTGATGTCAACTTGCAATACATCTCAGCTCTTTCACCTTAAGAAGTCTTACATGTTCTGCTTTTTCCTGCAATAACACCACAACATCTTTCACTCCTTATCCTTCTTCTCAATGTTTTCTACACATACTGAACTTATTTGAATTTATTAAAAACTATAAGCCCTTTAGCAACTCAGAGATTTCCTCGAACCCTCTTATCCTGGTTCTCCATGAAGGCTGGCATTTCCTCATTATCCTAATACTGGCTTAAATGGGCAAGCACTTTTTCATGAATATGCAAGAATAATACTTTAGCATTAAAGTATATTTTATTAATCTCATCTCTACATCAACTCTAAAATCTAGTGCCCACTAAATACTACAAATATTAGTTGAGTAATAAATATTTCAGTCATTTGATCCAAATTATATATCAGGCATGAGACCAATATTTATTTAGTATTTAATACCAATATTTTTATTAGAAAATTGTGTCCTAAATGACTGGCCAAAGGCCAAAGAAGTAATAATAAATGGACTAAATGTGAATACTTCTGAATATATTTCTGTATTTCATCAAAGGCTGCTTCTGTTTTATGACACTGTCTCTCACTATTATTATACTGATATATGCATTTAAAATATCCTTATCTTGTTGTTGGAAGGCAATCAACTCATTTAAGTCATTCAAATTCTTATCCTCAATGCTTTTATCTATAAAATATGGGTTTGGATGATATTAAGATTAATTTCAGCTTTAAGCATAATATGAAATTATGAATTCTCATCATGAGCTTTGTGCATTCAAAATATTTCAATGAGACAAGCATGGTGGCTAATGACTGTAATCCCAGCACTTTGAAAGGCCACCATGGCAGCATGACTTGAGGCCAGGAGTTTGAGATCAGTCTGGGCAACATACAGAGACCCTTCCTCTACAAAAAATGAAAAATAAAAAAACTGTCTGGCAGGGAAGCTGATGCCTATAGCCCTAGCTACTCGAGAGACTGAGGCAGGAGGATCACTTCAGCCCAGGAGTTCAAGGCTACAGTGAGCTATGATCATGCCACTGCACTTCAGCCTGGGCAACAGACTGAGATCCTGTCTCTATTTAAAAAAAAGTCATCCAAGCTCTGGTATTACTTACACTTAAAAATTTGATACCTTTATGTAACCTAGTTCTGGTATCTAATTGTATTACTTATTGAGAAAATTATGCACTTTCAGGAGGAGAGAAAAAAACCCTAAATTACATTTAAGTTTATGAGAGGAGGCAGGTAGTAGTTAATGCTGTCTAGTTACTTTTGCTGCACTAATCGTAGACATCAAAACATTCGTATTCTCTATTTTTACTATTACTAGATAAGTCTTAAAAAAGTTAAGGGAGTGTATTACTTCATTTTCACACTGCTATAAGGAACTGCCCCAAACTGGGTAATCTATAAAGAAAAGAGATTTAATTGACTCACAGTTCCCCATGGCTGAGGAGGCCTCAGGAAACTTACAGTCATGGCTGAAAGCGAGGGGAAGCAAGGGACATCTTACATGGCTGCAGGCAAGAGAGAGAGAGGACAAATGAAGCTGCCAAACACTTTTAAGGTACCAGACCTCCTGAGAACTCACTCACTATCATGAGAAACAGCATGGAGGAAACTTCCCCATGATCCGATCACCTCCCACCGGTTCCCTCCTTCAACATGTAGAGATTACAATTCGGATTACAATTCAAGATGAGATTTGGGTGGGGATACAGATAAGGGAGCTAATTTAAAACAGCCCCAGCAACGAGAAAAGGCTTCATAAACACTGAAAAATCAAGCAGAGACAAACTGAGTTGAGCTGTTTTTTTTTTTAATGAAAAAGCAATTGTACCAACTTTAAGAACCAGAAAACCTCAACTTTTATGCTTTTAGCAAATTGTAATTACAGAAAATAAAGCTTGTAAGCAAGAAGACATTGAAAAGTCTCTCTACAAATCAAGTAATAAGTTGAAAAAATTAAATTTTGTGAGCCAAAAATGACACAGAGATTTTAATTATGAAATTTTATAATTAAAGTTCTATATGTATTGATTTTTGGAAGGAATCGTCTACTAAAACTCTTATTTTTAATAGTTAAATTTAAAATGAATATTCTGTATAGATATTAAATGAAATTGAAAAAACAATTTTTCAATATCTAATTTAATGAAATATTTAAAAACATAGACACAAATAATTTGACATTGTCTTATAAAAATATTTTTCAAAGAAAGACAAGAAATTATAACCAACAGCATAGTTTTTATGAACACATTATGAACCAGTTTCATATTTATTACAAAAAATAAAAGAATTGAGGATATTTTTTATTTGACACAGTTTGCTTTGAACTTGCCAATTATATCAGCACTTATATAGAAAATATTTTCTCAATTAGAAATATAGTCTAGATAGAAAACTAAAGAAGGAAAAACAGTAATTATTTTTAATTATTAAGTGCAACCATTTTTCATACAGATTGCAAGATATTTTATGAACATGGTTATAGTACCAAAACTAAATAGAAAAATGTACCTTGTTCACAAAATACCAATAACATGAAATTAATAATGAAAGATATACCTAAGAAAACAATTAAAATATATTTAAATATGTTCCAAGATTACTTTTATGTTACTTAATAGACAATATGATGTATATTTTTTAACTTGCTTTACTGTGGCTACATTTTTATTGATTTAAATTTGTTTCAAAAATTTAATTTAAATATAGCTATTTTTAGGTTTACCAATAGAGTAACAACAATTTGTCCATCAGGAAGTAGATCATTTAAATTATTTTTATTGTTCCTTTCATTCTCAAAATGTTCTAGTTTTCAGAACAAATTACATAATCTTCCTGCTATACAATATTGAGAAGTTTAGAATAGGCAATAGGAAGCCATTGGAAAGTTCTGTGCAGGGTATTGCTTAATAACTTTCCGGATTTGAAAAAATACCTATAGTCTGTAGCAGATAAAAAGAAAAAGAACTGTGTCAGGTGGACTGATAAGCAGTTATATCAGAGGAATAACCTACCCTAAACTTTTCTTTTTCTTAAAAATTTTAGAAGAGATACATATATATATATATATATATACACACATACACACATTATATATATATGTATACACATATATATACACATTATATATACACATATATATAATGTGTGTGTATATATATATACATGTGGTCTCATCTAGAGAAGCATCCTAATATTTTTTTCTTTGTTTGCTCTGAAAATCTTTAGAGACACCATTTGAGTTTTTTTGGATAGAAAAATAACTTGATTTTTTCTGTGTGACTGCTACAAATAAATTATCTTTAAGCAAAGGAAGGCACTTAGCTGTATTTAACTTTGCTCTGAAGTTAGAAAGTGAGGATATACTGAATTTTAATAAATCAACAATTATAATTCAACCAAGAAACAGTTTTATAAAGGGATGAATATTTGTTATGATGGAAAGAATCCCTTTGTAGTACAAATTACAACACATGGCGTGTGTTTTGCAAATTAAAATTTACAAAGTTTTTTAGAAGCGTAGAACATCAGTACTCAAAAACCATTTTTTTTCCCAATAATTCACTCTGGAACACCAAAGGAATGAATGTAAATTTATTATTTGAGAGTCACTTTTATGGATAGGTACAGTGTTGTGTCTGAGAAGGGAAACTACTCCTTTGGAAGAGGAATAAGGATGAACAGGGCATAGCACTTACCTTTCAGTGGTTCACAAAGTAAGTGAAGACATAGACACGTACATAAACAATACCACCACCAGGCTATGAAAAGAATCATAAGAATATTTTGTTTGCTGGAAGGGAGAAGAGAATAAATTAATGTTGGCTAATTCATTAACTTTGCATCTGAAAGTGTCCCATGGAGAACATAAGTTGTAAGTAATTTTACCAGATAAAATACAGAAGGAAGGGGGCGGGGGTCAAGATGTGTGAGCAAAAATAGCTCCAGTTTGCAGTCTCTAAGACAAATGCAAAAGGCGAGTAATTCCTGCATTTCCAAATGAGGTACCAAGTTCATCTCATTGGAACTGACTAGGCAGTTGGCGTGACCAATGGAGAGCAAGGAAAAGCAGGTTGGGGTGAGGGTTCACTCGGGAGCTGCATGGGACAAAGGGACCTCCCTCCCCCAGCCAAGAGAGGCGTTGAAAGACTGTGCTACCCTCCTGAGGTACTACTCTTTTCGCATGGATTTTTGCAATCCACAGATCAGGAGATTCACTCATGAGCCTACATCACCAGGGCCTTGGATCTCAAGCACAAACCTAGGCAGGCCCATGGCAGCTGCTCTTATCTTTCAGGCAGGCATGAGCTGCAGCAGTTTTTACGTATTCTGGCGGCACCTGGAACTCCAGTGAGACAGGAGAATTGTCCACTCCCGTGGAAAGAGGGCTGAAGCCAGGGAGTCAAATGGCCTCGCTCAGTGGTTTCTACTCCCACAGAACCGTGCAAGCTAAGACCCACTGGCTTGGAATCCCTGCTGGCCAACACGGCAGACTGGAGTCCGCTAAGATTACCGAGTTCCTGGGGCGGGGAAGAGGGGCAACGGCCATTACTGTGACTCTAGTTGGTGGTTTTCGCCCAGCCAGTGCTGGGGAGACCAGGAGGTTTAAACTGGATGGTACTCACCACAGCAGAGCACAGCACAGCAGTGGCTGTGGTAGATTGTGGCCAGACTGCTTCTTTAGGTGGAACCCGGATCCATCCCTCCTCACAAGGCAGGGCCTCTCTACAGAAATCCCAGCAACTCCAGCCAGTGGCTTGCAGACAGAACTGTCATCTACCTTGGACAGAGCCCTGGGGGTTGGTGTGTGGGTGGCCATGGTCTCACATTCAGCAGACTTTATCTTTCCTGTCTGCTGGCTATGAAGAGTATGGGTGATCCAGATGAGGGGGACTCCCCCAGCACAGAGCACCAGCTATGCTGAAGGACAGTCAGACTGCTTCTGTAAGTGGGTCCCTGATCCCATGCCTCCTGACTAGGTGTGACCTTTTAAAACGGTTCATCAGACACCTCATACAGGAGAGTTTTGGCTGGCATCAGGTCGGTGCCCCTCTGGAATAAAGCTTCTGGAGAAAGGAAAGGCAGCAGTCTTTGCTGTTCTGCAGCCTCCACTGGTGACACCCAGGTGAACAAGGTCAGGAGTGGAACCCTAGCAAATTGCAGCAGACCTGCAGAAGAGAGGCCTGACTCTTAGAATTAAAAAAAAAAATAGAAACCAACAATAACAATATCAACAAAAAAGACCTCATAAAAGCCTCATCCAAGGGTCAACAGCCTCAAAGATCAGAGGTAGATAAATCCATGAAGATAAGGAAAGACCAAGATAGGAACGCTGAAAATTCTGAATGCCAGAATGCTTCTTTTACCCTAAATGATCGCAACACTTCTCCAGCAAGGGCACAGAACATGTCTAAAGCTGAGATGGATGAACTGACAGAAGTATGCTTTAGGAAGTAGGTTATAATGAACTTCACTGAGCTAAAGGATTATGTTCTAACCAAATGCTAAGAAGCTAAGAACCATGATAAAAGATTACAGGAGCTGTTAATTAGAATAACCGGTTTAGAGAGGAACATAAATGACCTGATGGAGCTGAAAAGCACAGCATGAGACCTTCATGATGCAATCACAAGTATCAATAGCCAAATCAACCAAGGGAAAGAGAGAATATCAGAGCTTGAAGACTATCTTGCTGAAATCAGGCAGGTAGACAAGATTTGAGAATAAAGAATGAAAATGAACAAATAGAACATCTGAGAACTTAGGACTATGTAAAAAGACTGAAACTATGACTGATTGGAGTGCCTGAATGAAACAGAGAGAATGGAATCAAGTTGGAAAACACGTTTCAGGATACCATCCAGGAGAACTTCCCCAACCTAGCAAGATAGGCCAACATTTAAATTCAGGAAATCCCGAGAATCCCAAAAAGACACTCTACAAGAAGATCTGCCCCAAAACACATAATCTTCAGATTCTCCAAGGTCAAAATGAAGGAAAAATGCTCAGCACTGTCAGAAAAAAAACCTGCTCACCAACAAAGGGAAGCCCATCAGACTCACAGCAGACATCTCTGCAGAAACCCTATAAGCCAGAAGAGATCTGGGGCCAATATTCAACATTCTCGAAGAAAAGAATTTCAAAACCAGAATTTTATGTCAGAGCAAGCTAAGCTTCATACCTGAAGGAGAAATAAAATCCTTCTCAGACAAGCAAATGCTAAGGGATTTTGTCACCACCAGGCCTGCCTTGCAAGAGCTCCTGAAGGAAGCACGAAACATATAAAGAAAAAACATTACCAGCCACTACAAAACCACACTAAAGTACACAGACAAATGACACTATAAAGCAACTACATTAACAAGTCTGCAAAATTAACAAGCCAGCATCATGATGACATGATCAAATTCACACTTAACAATATTAACCTTAAATGTCAATGGGCTAAATGCCCCAATGAAAAGACACAGAATGGCAAGCTGGATAGTAAGACAAGTCTTATTGGTGTGCTATATTCAAGAGACACATCTCATGTGCAAAGACACACATAGGCTCAAAATAAAGAGATGGAGGAAAATTTACCAAGAAGATGGAAAGTAGAAAAAAGCAAGGGTTGCAATCTTAGTTTCTGACAAAATAGACTTAAAACTAACAAAAGTCAAAAAAGACAAAGAAGGGCAATACATAATGGTAAAGATTTCAATTCAACAAGAACAGCTAACTATCCTAAATATATATTCACCCAATACAGGAGCATCCAGATTCATCAAATGAGTTCTTAAAGACCTACAAAGAGACTTTGACTCACACACAATAATAGTAGGAAACTTTAACACCCCACTGTTAGTATTACACAGATCATTGAGACAGAAAATTAACAAAGATATTCAGGACCTGAACACAGCCCTGGACCAAGTAAACCTGATAGATATCTACAGAACTCTCCACCCCAAAACAACAGAATTTACATTTTTCTTGGCACCACATGACACTCTAAAATCGATCACATAATTGGAAGTAAAACACTCCTCACCAAATGCAAAAGAATTAAAATCACAACAGTCTCTCAGATCACAGCACAATTAAATTAGAACTCAAGATTAAGAAACCCACTCAAAACCACATAACTGCATGGAAATTGAACAACCTGTTCTTGAATAACTTCTGGATAAATAATGAAAGTAAGGCAGAAATCAAGAAGTTTTTTGAAACCAATGAGAATAAAGAGACAACATACCAGAAACTCTGGGATGCATCTAAAGCAGTGTTAAGAGGGAAATTTATAACACTAAATACCCACATCAAAAAGCTAGAAAGACCTCAAATCATCACCCTAACATCATAACTAAAAGAACTGGAGAACCAAAGCAAACAAACCACAGAGCTAGTAGAAGACAAGAAATAACAAAGCCCAGAGTGGAATTGAAAGACATAGGAACATGAAAAACCATTCAAAAAATCAGCCAATCCAGGAGCCATTTAAAAAAATATATCGATAAAATCAATAAACTGCTAGCTAGACTAATAAAGAAGAAAAGAGAGAAGATTCAAATAAACACAATCAGAAATGACAAGGGGTATACCACCACTGACCCCACAGAAATACAAACAATCATCAGATAATCCTATAAACACCTCTATGCAAATAAACTGGAAAATCCAGAAGAAATGGATAAATTCCTGGACACTTACAACCTCTCAAGGCTGAACCAGGTAGAAGTTGAATCCCTGAATAGACTAATAACAAGTTCTGAAATTGAGGCAGTAATAAATAGTCTACCAACCACAAAAAAAAGCCCAGGTCCAGATGGATTTACAGCTGAATTCTACCAGAGATGCAAAGAGGAGCTGGTAGCATTTCTTCTGAAACTATTTCAAACAATTGAAAAAGAGGGACTCCTCCCTAACTAATTTTGTAAGGCCAGCATCATCCTGATACCAAAACCTGACAGAGATACAACAAAAAAAGAAAACTTCGGGCCAATATCCCTGATGAAGATCAATGCAAAAATCCTCAATAAGATACTGATAAACTGAATCCAACAGACCATCAAAAAGCTATCCACCACGCTCAAGTCAGCTTCATCCCTGGGATGCAAGGCTGGTTTAACATACGCAAAGTCGTAGATCAGTAATTTAGTTCATCCCTTAGGGGCTTTAGTTGGTCTACACATTATTATTGTGCTCTCCTAACTACAGCACATAGTTGTGGGCTTATTTAATTAAGCAGGCAAATAATCTGAATAATATGCACTAATAATGCTGAATCCAAATTACTCTTCCCTGAACCCTGATCCCAACTTGTACCCCTCAATTATTTTTTTCCTTTTAATCAGTTCTTTTCCAGAAGGTCACTGGTTTCTTTGTACACATAGAACTACATAAGCTGACCCTATTAAATTGTCAGATGTATCAGGGTTCCCTCTGGCTTTAATGACCACAGTTAGGGCATAAATTTGTTCATCTGCTATATCACACATTAAAAGTAGGTAATTATGTAAATAGATTGCAAAGAAAGAGATAAAAAACATCAAGACAGAGTTCCAAAACCATCTCTATTAAAATCTCCATATCAATATTTAAGTTTCTACCTAACATTTAGCCAAGCTGGAAAAATGGTTTGTTCTTTTATCGGTGGCATGCTTAACACTTTTGACACTTGAATGGATTTTGGTTTCTATACTCCTTCCTTTTCAATGACAAAATTGTCTTTAATAATAACCATGAAAGAATCAGAATAGTGATTACTCATTCCTTAGTTTCAAAAAAAGCAATTTAAAGAGATATTTTACTTTTGAAGATTATATTCCACTTTAGTAAAAGTTTCCATATAAACTAAAATTTGTGCATATCAAACAAAATGTTATATCCATCAGTTTGCGCTCAGTTTCAGTTTTTAATTTCAAATGGAAATAAGCTCTCTGTGTGATTGTATCGTATGACAGAATTAAAGTTAGTCTGCTTTCTTTGTTTTGAAAACCACTGTGCTATCTACCTAGACTGCTAATTACCTGGTTATCTCAGGAGTTTCTTTAGCTCATAGCCTGTGATTTGAGACTTCATTTGACAGTCATTCACCCTATAAGAAGGAGCTACTAATTAAACCTAAGGACACTTATAAGCTCTACAGGATCACTGTGTACTTACTCTTAAGTTATTTTGCAGGAGTGAGAACCTACCTGGTACACATTTGTGTACCTTTTGCCAACTGCTACAAAACAAGTCCTTTCTTTGGAGAGTCATCTTTATGCCTATTTAGAAAACATTTGAACTAAATAAAATCAGGATTTTTAATCTATCCTTCACATGCTGAAAATTTGCAACAGTTATGCATTTTATACACATCAGACTAATATACATCAGAGTAAGAGGAATATGCATCAGACTCTCTTTTTCCTTTTAGTCTGATGATCGATTCTAACTCTATCTTAAGAGAATCATATTTTTACTGGAAATGTGATATGATTCAGGGCAGAAACTTCGAAATAGAACATTAACTTCTTTGGGCATGGGTTTATCTGACATACCAGAAGAAAGCCTTAGTCTAACCTAATGTGATTTTGGGTGCATGATAGGTTTTCAATAAATAAAATAGTCCATGAAAAAAGAATTTGAACTGAATCAGATAGGATTTAGAGCACACCAGGTACAGGCAACACTTGAACAAAGGCAAGAAGGAAGAAGAGCATGTTTGTGGAATCAGGAGTTCCAATTTTTCTGACTGTAACAATAATAGGTTTCTATTTGCTTTCATATAATCATGAAATTTTAATGTCTTTCTACTAGATCTAAAATCTTTATAATGGGACTTTTAATTGGACCCATCTTAAGCATATAGCTTTCATCAAAATATATGCATTTAGCTAGAAAATAAATTACTTTGAATTTGTCTGATCAAGTGCTTTATAATTTTTTGTAGTCTCATGAAATATTGTATTAGGGTGACATTATTATTTGTTTTATAGAAGAGAAAAATAGCAGAGCTAAATTACTGATCTACAATTTCACAGGATGTTAAAAACAAAACAGTTAGAATCCAGGATTGCCGTTTGGTAGAGCTGTCAGTCGCATCAGCTACAATGGCAATGGGAAGTAATGTAGCAGGCGAACAGTACCACCACTTCTCAAGGCTTTGGCAGCAAACACTGGTGCTATTGGCCTGTGTCCTTTGCCCTGTGGATTGACCTCCACAGCAGCTGTATTAGACAGATGATTGCCTTAACAATAGCGAAGCCCATAGATTTTGCTTCAGGGAGTCAGAGTGGGAAGAAAATGAAAGCCAAATATCATGGTTCAGACTATTAGTTCTCTGTACTTAGGTAAGACTTTTAGTTAACTATTAAGAAGAAGTTAGCAAGGAATGAGAATACCAGGTGAAGATGGAGCTGGAGAAGATGAAATAATATTGTCTTTATTTTTTTCAATGTACTTAGAATGATAGAAAATATAAACTCAGCCAAGTTTATTACTTTCGGCTATTTTAATCCTAGGGAAATTTCCCTTCATATGTAATATCTACTGTGTTCTTTAAAGCAATTAAGATGAGAACTCATGCCTTAGTGATGTCTATTCTGTAATATTTATTATTAAAAGATTTCTATTTTCCCTTGCCACATTTTTTTCCTACTGATTAATGGTTAATTTTGTAATTAATAAATTTGAAAGAGAACTTTAAGTATTGCTTAAATGTTGTTAAAATGTAACTTTTCTAAGCTACTTTTAATCAAAGTGAGCTCACTAAGACTCCGGAATTCCACTCATTATTTTCCCCTGGAAAAAAATAAAAAACTGACAAGATAAGTATCCTATGCTACTACAGTTTAAGAAAGCCAGTAAAAATAGTGTTTTATCCCTGGTTTTCTAGGACAGCTTGGGCTGCAAGCATTGTAAGTCCTCCTGCAAGAAGAAAATGCTCATAAATTGTCCAGAAGGTTAAATTAAGTGAGTTTTGGAAGAAGCAATATTTGATCTTCTTAAATTAAAAAAAAAATGTACATTGAAGTTTTAGAAAAACAAAATGAGTTTATTCCAAAATTCATTAGAAAATGGACCTTCCTTTTTTATCACACACTATAAAAACATGTTCTGATTATTAATATATTATTATATATTGATATAACATTCTTATTGGCCATATTTTGCTGATAGATTGATTTATGAAATATTCCTATTCTCACAATTTAGGTTTCTTAACCCTCAATTAAATATTTGTATTAAAATTATACAGAGTGTAGATAGGAAATAGGCAGAAAGCTTGCATACACATTGCATAAGTTTAACCCTGATCTTATATACAAATTTTGTTAGCTTTATTCTTGTCTTGTTTCCAATGCACACTTCTTGCTAGTCATCTATGTGGCACCTTCTGTCCCTTAGGTTTGTGATCTGTATGTGTCAGCATAAATTTATTTATGCTGGTAAGAAAGATATCCAAAATATCAATGACTCAACACTATATAAATTTATTCTCCCACATACTGTAGGTTCCATATGGGTCAGGTGGTTCTTGGGTAAACAGAGTCACTCACATTCCCAGGGAGTCAGAGGCACTGCCACAGTGTATTCATGTGATTATGTAATAAGTACTTTCTTCTGCTGCTTAAAAATGGAAAGACAAACCTGGGGAATCACCCATGGGTTTTTCAGCACCTTAGCCAGGAAGTGTCAAATTCCTTCCACTCAAGTTTCACTGGCCAGAACTAGCCACAAGACCTCAATCTAATTGCCAAGGAGGCTAGGAGAGGTAAGGGAGGAAATGGGGAAATTTGGTGAACACCACTATCTTTGTCTCAGTGTCCTTCTTGTCACAATGTTCTTCTTGCCAATAACTAAATTTATATATCTGAAACCAGCACAGTGTCTTGGAACTAATCTCTCATCTTTCTCCATCCTTGTGCGAATTTTCAAACATTGTCTGCTTCTGTATTCTATTCCTCAGCTTTTAAAATGCTCTCTTGATAATCATGTATTGGATGTAAGAATTCCTTATTACCTGTTGTAAAAATGACTATACTCATTCTGTGTCTCTGTGCTCTCTGAATTATGCAAAAATCTCAAAACAAACATTAAAATCGATTTTTAAAATGAAAAAAAAAATATGCAAAGTCAATAAAGGTAATTCATCCCAAACAGAACTAAAGACAAAAACCACATGATTATCTCAATAGACGCAGAAAAGGCCTTCAATAAAATTCAACATCACTTCATGTTAAAAACTCTCAATAAACTATGTATTGAAGAAACATACCTGAAAATAATAAGAGCGATTTATGACAAACCCATAGCCAATATCATACTGAATGGGCAATAGCTGGAAGCATTCCTCTTGAAAACTGGCACAAGGCAAGAATGCACTCTCACCACTTTTATTCACCATAGTATTGCAAGTTCTAGCGAGGGCAATGAGGCAAGAGAAATAAAGCATCCTCAAATAGGAAGAGAGGAAGTCAAATTGTCTTTGTTTGCAGAGGACATGATCCTATATCTAGAAAACCACATCAACTCAGCCCAAAAGATTCTTAAGCTGATAAGCAACTTTAGCAAAGTCTCAGGATACAACATCAATATGCAGAAATCACAAACATTTCTATACACCAACAACAGAGAGTCAAATCAGGAATGAACTCCCATTCACAATTGCTACAAACAGAATAAAATACGTAGAAATACAGCTAACAAGGGAAGTGAAGGACCTCTTCAAGGAGAACTACAAACCACTGCTCAAGAAAATCAGACAGGACACAAGCAGATGTAACAACATTCCATGCTCATGGAGAGGAGGAATCAATATCGTGAAAATAGCCATACTGTCCAAAGCAATTTATAGATTCAAAGCAATTTATAATCTATTCCCATTTAACGACCTTTGAAATTCTTCACAGAATTAGAAAAAACTATTTTAAAATTCATACGGAACCAAAAATCGGCTTGCATAGCCAAGGCAATCCTAAGCAAAAAGAACAAAGCTGGAGATATCACGCTACCTGAATTGAAACTATACTACAAGCCTACAGTAATCAAAGCAGCACCATACTGGTACAAAAACAGGCACATAGACCAATGGAATAAAATAAAGAACTGAGAAATAAAACCTCACAGCTAAAACCATCTGATCTTTGACAAACCTGACAAAAACAAGCAATGGGGAAAGGATTCCCTATTTAATAAATTATGCTGGAAGAACTGGCTAGCTATATGCAGAAAACTGAAACTGGACCCCTTCCTTACACGTTATACAAAAATCAACTTAAAATGGCATAAAGACTTAAATGTAAAACCCAAAACTATAAAAAACCTAGAAGAAAATCTAGGCAATACCATTCAGGACAAAGACATGGGCAAAGATTTTAATGATGAAATCGCCAAAACAAATTGCAACAAAAGTCACAATTGACAAACAGGATCTAGTTAAATTAAAGAGCTTCTGCACAGCAAAACAAACTATCACAGAGTAAACAGGTAACCTACAGAATGGGAGAAAATTTTGCAATCTGCCCACCTGACAAAGTTTTAGTATCCAGAATCTACGAGGAACTTAAGCAAATTTACAAAAAAAAAAAAACAACCCCATCAAAAAGCAGGCAAAGAACATGAACAGATATTTCTCAAAAAAAGACATACATGTGGCCAAAAAAACTATAAAAAAGCTCAGCATCACTGATCATTAGAGAAATGCAAATCAAAACCACAATGAGATACCATCTCACACCAGTCAGAACGGCGATTATTAAAAATCAAGAAACAACAATGCTGGCAAGGTAGCAGAGAAATAGAAATCCTTTTACTCTGTTGGTGGGAATGTAAATTAGTTCAACCATTGTGGAGGACAGTGTGGTGATTCCTCAAAGATTTAGAACCAGAAATACCATTTGACCCAGCAATCCCGTTACTGGATATATACCCAAACGAACATAAATCATTCTATTATAAAGATACATGCATGCATATGTTCATTGCAGCACTATTCACAATAGCAAAGACGTGGAATCAACCCAAAATGCCCATTAATGATAGACTGGATAAAGAAAATGTGTGCAGCCATAAAAAGGAATGAGATCATGTCCTTTGCAGGGAGGTAGAGGAAGCTGGAAGCCATTAGCCTCAGCGAAGTAACACAGGAACAGAAAACAAAACACTGCATGTTCTCACTTATAAGTGGGAGCTGAGCAATGAGAACACATGGACACCGAAAGGGGAACAACACACACTGGGACCTGTTGGCAGAGTGCTGGGGTGAGGAGCGCATTAGGGAAAAGAGCTAATGCATGCTAGTTTAATACCTAGGTGATGGGATGATACATGCAGCAAGCCACAATGACACTATGCAACAAACCGGCAAACTGTGCATATATACCCTGGAAATAAATAAATAAATAATTTGCTGTCATTTGCGAAAAATACAGAAGGGAAAGTTAAACATACTTCAAATAAACAATGAATATTTCTTTTCATATAGGTATCTTTATGATCCATGCCATAACTGAGACTTACTTGTAATGATGAATTGAAGGCTTGATGAAGTTAATTAAGTCAGTACTCAGAGGTGACAGCCTGCTGGCAGCCCTTGCAGCCCTCGCTCGCTCGCTCTCGGCGCCTCCTCGGCCTCCGCGCCCACTCTGGCCGCTCTTGAGGAGCCCTTCAGCCCGCCGCTGCACTGTAGGAGCCCCTTTCTGGGCTGGCCAAGGCCGGAGCCGGCTCCCTCAGCTTGCGGGGAGGTGTGGAGGGAGAGGCGCAGGCAGGAAGCGGGGCTGCGCGCGGCGCTTGCGGGCCAGCGCGAGTTCCGGCTGGGCGTAGGCTCGGGGGCCCTGCACTCGGAGCAGCCGGCTAGCCCCTCCGGCCCTGGGCTGTGAAGGGCTTAGCACCTGGGCCAGCAGCTGCTGCGCTCGATTTTTCGCCGGGCCTTAGCTGCCTCCCCGCCGGGCAGGGCTCAGGACCTGCAGCCCGCCATGCCTGAGCCTCCCCTCCCGCCCCGCCCACCGCCGTGGGCTCCTGCGCGGCCCTGGAGCGCCGCCCCCTGCTCCACAGCCTCCCAGTCCCATCGACAGACCGCTGAAAGGCTGAGGAGTGCTGGCACAGCGGCGGGGGACTGGCAGGCAGCTCCACCTGCAGCCCGGGTGTGGGCGGGATCCACTGGGTGAAGCTAGCTGGGCTCCTGAGTCTGGTGGGAACTTGGAGAATCTTTATGTCTAGCTAAGGGATTGTGAATACACCAATGGACACTCTGTATCTAACTCAAGGTTTGTAAATGCACCAATCAGCACTCTGTGTCTAGCTAATCTAGTGGGGAGGTGGAGAACTTTTGTCTTGAGCTCAGGGATTGTAAACACACCAATCAGCACCCTGTCAAAACGGGCCAATCAGCGCTCTGTAAAACAGACCAATCGGCTCTCTGTAAAATGGACCAATCAGCAGGATGTGGGTGGGGCCAGATAAGAGAATAAAAGCAGGCTGCCTGCGCCAACAGACGCAATCTGCTCGGGTTCCTTGCCACGGTGTGGAAGGTTGTTATTTGCAACAGATCTTATTGCTGCTCACTGTTTGGGTCTGCACTTCCTTTATCAGCTGTAACACTCATCCTGGAAGTCTGTAGCTTCACTCTTGAGACCAGTGAAACCACGAGCCTGCCAGAAGGAAGAAACTCTGAAGATGTCAGAACATCAGAACTAACAAACTATGGACATACCATCTTTAAGAACTGTAACACTCACCACGAGGGTCCGTGGTTTCATTCTTGAAGTCAGTGACACCAAGAACTCACCAATTCCGGACACAGTGTCACACAACTACCAAGAGACAGAACCTAAATTTCAACCTAAGTGTTTATATTAAGTTAAAACAATTAGGCATTTTGAACTAATGAAAGGAAAAAAAAAAAAACTGCCTCTTGCAACTGATTGTGTCCAAGCTTCTTCTTATATATAACTGTGAATGTATAAGCCACATACCATAAGAATCCAAACATTTCTACTTTAGGAGTTTATTTTGAAGGTTTTTTTTAAGAGTCAACTGAACTGAATACTATCGTTTTTAGAGAAGTCAAATCAAATCAATAATGTTCTAGGTAAATATATCTGGAAGTGTAGTTAAAGCAATCTTTACATTTGATGACATTAAAAAAGGAATATCTTCATAAATTGAAACTGAACAATGCTCTAATTACATGCCTAACATACATAGTGTTCATTTCAGGTGACAGAATCTGTTTACTAAATTCTAGGAGCCTATATTGAAATATATAAATGATAAAAATCAAAAATATGAATTACATGAGGTTATTAACATAATAAAAATGATGTTTTTTACTATCACAAAAAAACTATAAATAGGGCACAGGGAAGATTATTTATATCGTTATGCCAGTAGAATCAGGAGACTGAAAGTATTTAACTTGCATCATTTAGAATTTCACCTTAGGACGTCACTGAGGTTCACTGCTATCTTATATGGTGACTTCGCACCAATTAGAACAATAAGGGGCTATCTATTCTGGGTGTATACTTTCAGATACATGAATGCACACACAATTCTTGCAAACAATCCCAGGTGTAAAATTTGACAAGAGAAATGTAGGTTGAATCTAAGCACTGTTTGTGCTCATGACCAGGCTTTCTTGCAGGAGCCTCCACCTGTGCTACTGTATGAGTCAGACTAGACTTGTGGAGCCTAAAGCTTCCCCTGATCATGCCCTTCTCTATCTATTCCAAAGGAAGCAGAAAGACAGAGAAAGTGAGAACACATAATTACAGAGGAATAGCACTCACTTCCAAAAAAGCCAGAATGATCCTAAAAGGCACATGTACACACACACATACACAGTGAATTGGCAGCAATAAAAGTTGATTTTCACATGGCAATTTTTTTCTTTTTTTTTTTTTGAGACAGAGTCTCGCTCTGTTTCCCAGGCTGGAGTGCAGTGGCATGATCTCGGCTCACTGCAACCTTCGTCTCCCACGTTCAAGCGATTGTCTTGTGTCACCCTTCTGAGTAGCTGGAATTACAGGCACCTGCCACCGCGCCTGGCTAATTTCTATATTTTTAGTAGAGATGGGGTTTCACCATGTTGGCCAGACTGGTCGCTAACTTCTGACCTCAAGTGATCCGCCTGCCTCGGCCTCCCAGAGTTCTGGGATTACAGGCGTGAGCCACTGTGCCCAGACCACATAGCAATTTTCAAGTGACAGGAGAGCCAGAATTGGCAGGAAGGTGGTCAAGCAAAGCAGGGGGTACAGTATTGGAAAGGAGAAATTATTCACACATTGAGTAGCATTTTAGAAGTGGAGATGAAAAAAAAAAAGTTTCACAGAACCGCATTGCTTCTCTTCTCCTTTTTTCTAATTGCTTTCTTGAAATCCTCTTAACCCAGAGTTAAGTGGATTTCAGAACAAACCCCTGCTACTCAGCAGAGTATTATTCCACTGGCACTGCTTATACTACTGAAAGCAAAGAACATATGGTCTTCAGACTTGCAGGTGAATGAGAAAAAACAGGACATAGGTGAAGAATTAATGAAAAATTGAGAAAATAGCCACTAGTAATCTACTTTGTGATTTACAAACTTTTGTTCCTGTATTAAAGAGCATTGCAAAATAATTCATGAATTGAAGTAGTATGTAAATGAAGCCACAATGACTGTACATTTTTACTGATTTTATTTGACATGGTTATTATACAAAAGTAAGAGTAGCAAAGCACAAAATTCCTGACAAGCAAAATAGAATTGTTAGCATTACCAGAAGTAGCAAGCTTCTTGACAAAAGAAAGTAATATGACTTTCATTCTTTCCCTCATCAAGCTTCTTTTTCTCTAATCCCTGTATTCTCTGGAGAGGACAACTGAACCTAAAAAATGTCTGCTGATACTCATGCATGTCCATCATATGTCCTGATGGTCCTGACGGGATGAAACCCATCAGTAGAAGTTAATTCCCTTTGATCCCTAGGCAAAAATTTTACTGTGCCGTTTAAAACCATAAGATCACTTTTCCCAGTGATCTTTGAAAGGAAAACTTGATGAACATGGACCTGAAACTGACAATGATAAATCAACCAATCTCTGACTTGATTAATAGTACATTCTTTAGTCCCTTAATGACTCGTAATTGCCCCTTGAAAAGAATGAATAGAATGATTTTGGTAACATACAAATCTAGAATGCAACTTTCTGAAAAGAACCTCTTTATCAAAAATGATGACAAATTGATTTTAGAAAAAAGAAAGTCTAATGAGGGTGTAGGCGAGTCTATTACATTCAGTTCAGTACTACTCTACAGATACTAATTAAATGCCAATTGTTTTCAAGGCACCATGATTTCAAGTTCTCATCCTCTGGACAATTCTACAAGGACTTCTGGGTTAAGAATCACTGACATGAGAAATTATCATATCTATAATAAGGAACTCAAAGTTTCAATGGGGTTTTAGAATTATTTCCTACGATAAAGGTAAATTGATCTCTAGCCGGTGCACTAAAAATGAAAAACCTCAAAAATACATCCCCTCCAAAACTGCGGACAGATTTAACAATCGTTACTTTCCTGTTAGGATGATTGTTTAAATACTAAAGGAAGTACATGACATAAGTGGTTGTTTTCACAATATGTAATTGGACATTTACAGCTTGGTACAGCATATCTCTCAAATACAATATGAACACTAGTGCATCTTACAGGACAGAAAGATAATCAACCTTGAGAAATACGATCTATTTAAACATCACTTGAAAGGTGTTCAGTGGTCATTATTATTTTGTTGGAAGTCTCATGTTCAGTCAGACTCTAAAAATTAACTATCCTAAATTTGGTATTGTCATGAGAGCTCTAACATCTGGTAAAAAGGAGACTCCAATGTGATAAGCAGCGCTTTTGCCAGGATAGAGAATGCATTCGTTTATTTATTCATGTATTAATGTAAGGAAATACACACAACATGAAGCAGGCACTAGAAGGACACTAGTGAGGACAGGTGGAAAAAGAAATCAATCTTCTCTTCAGGGGGCATTAATTCATTGTGTTAAGGTGAAATGGGACACGTTGATCAATAAATGTAGTGCTTTGCTAGCATGGAAGCATGCTAGGTTGCTCTGGGGATAGAGAGGAAACACATCTTAATTAGACTGAGTTGGGCATTAGGGGAAATCAAATTTGAGTTATAGAAAATAAACAAGAGTTACCTAGATGAAAATAAAGGGAAGAGCAATGCTGAGATGGAACAGTAAGGTAGGAGGACTTATCAGAGCCCCATCGGTCCTGCTGGCATACATTGAATAGGCACAACCTTTAAAAGTGTCCAACCTCATGGCTCCAAAGCAGAATTTACCAACTAACCTTCACATTCCTATCAGTTTGTCACTCAAAGCAGAGCTCCCTATAGTATCGTTGAGGCGTTGGTCTACAAACTATGAATAATGGTGATATAAGGCAGAAATAGACAATGTTTAAGCTTTGAATAACCATTTTCATTGCTGTGATATTCAAGCACCTGATCACTAGCCTTGTCTCCTTGGGTAGGATATAGAAAAACATGATCTGTTTACTACTTATGAGTTGAATTTTTCCCCCAAAAGATTTGTTCCAGTCCTGACTCCAGTACCTCACAATGTGATCTTATTTGGAGATAGGATCTTTGCCCATGTAATCAGGTTAAGATGAAGTCATTAGGGTGGACCCTCATCCATCAGGACTCGTGTTTGTATTAGTTCATTCTCATGCTGCTATCAAGAAGTAGCTGAGACTGCATAATTTATAAAGCAAAGAGGTTTAATTGACAGTTCTGCATGGTTGGGGAGGCCTCAGGAAACTTACAATCATGGCAGAAAGCAAAAGAGTGGTAGGCACCTTCTTCTCAAGGTAGCAGGATGGAGTAAGTGCAAGCAGGGGAAATGCCAGATGCTTGTAAAACCATCAGATCTCATGAGACTCGCTCATTATCACAAGAACAGCATAGGGTAGATCACCCCCATGATCCAATCACCTACACCTGGTCCCACCCTTGACACATGGGGATTATAGGGATTACAATTTAAGGTGCGATTTGGGTGGGAACAGCCAATCCATAGCGGTGTTCTTCTAAGAACAGGGGAAATTGAACACAGAGATGAATGTCATGTGAATACAAAGGTACACAGGGAGAATGCAAAGTGACGACAGAGGCGGACATTAAAGTACTGCAGCTGTAACCAAAGAATGCCAGGGACTGCCAATAGGACACCAGATACTGGAGAACAAGGAAGACTCCCCGCTCTGTTTCAGAGGGAGTAGGGCCGTGACAACACTTGAATTTCAGATTTTTAGCCTCTATAACTATGAGACAATAAAGGAAACAATTGTAGCTATGAATTAGAAAACAAACTCACTGGCCCTGCACCATAGATAGTTTGAGAATTTCTAACGTAGATGAAGTGATACATTAAATCAGAGTTCAGCAGCAGCACAAAAGACAGATAATTAAAGACCCAGAGATAAACAGACTCTAAATAAAATGAAAAAAAAGCAGCATAGTAAGAAAGGCAATGAACCTGGGTGTCTCTTATAGTAGGGCATAGAGAAGCAGAGAGGCTGAGATCTGCCTAAAGGTTGGTTGCCCATGGGATGAGCTGGACCATATTCTCTCCTCCTTTTGGTCCTATAGATTTCTAAATGAATTATCTTCATCTTACCTAGGACATCTTGGGATTTTCAGACATTTTGGGGGAGGAATATTTGGAACGCACAAATCAATGGGTGGGAACCAGCAACTCTAAAATGTGATTTTTAAAAAATATATAGATATAAGTGACAAATAGAGACTACACATTTCACTTTGTGGGCATTACAAACTATTCCAAACCATTACAGACATTCTGATTTGATGGTGAAGGTGGTAAGTGATATTAATTTCCTCATCTTAAAATAGGAGTGGATGAATAACTGGCCCAATGTCACACAAATAGACAGTGGAAGAACCAAGCTCCAAACCCAGGTTAGTTTGATGCTAGCACTCCTGGTTTTAACCATCAATTGAGTGGAGCCTGTTTTACCTCCTGGAGAAGTTTGAGAATATGTGTATATTATATCTATGCATGTATATACAACATTATCAACCACCTAATAAATGCCAGGCACAGATATCTGTAACAGACAGTTTTCTTTTATCAATTCAAACACTCCATTATTATCGCCATTATACATTTGAAGAAATAAACTCTGTTATTTCAAAAATTTTAGGACTGAAAGAGAAGTAATTGAAACCCAGAGGAGACACCCCCACCCAATCGGCTTCCACAGCCCTGTTCCTGCTCTGAGGCCTAGGATCACATGACATAGTGAAATCACAAAGCTAAAACACCTGATGACACCATGTCCTATGAAGCTAGGTTGCTTTCCTACGTGTCATTTTTCTTTCAGTGCCTTCAGCCATATCCATTCAAGTAGTTTGATCATTTTTAGAAGGATATGGAAGTAATATGAACACTTTCCTTCCAACTTATAAATGCTAGCTTACTACATTTAACACCATTTCCTCTGTGAGAGACCATTATCTCTTCACAGAAACCTAAGCTAACTGGGAGACTCTCAGCTATTTGGAAAAAGAGAGCATAGTTTAGAGACTCACTGTCTACTAAGTAATTTAACAAGTCAAAAATCCAGCAACAGATAATTAAATATTCTGAATAACAAAGGACCTTACTAGAGGATTAGAATATTGTAGTAGCTAAGGCCACCGGCCCAAGAGATAGAATGTTTATGTTCAAATCCCAGTTATATCAGCTACCAGATCCAGATATAATCCTGGGAAACTCATTTAAACTATTTGTGTCTCAATTTGATTATCTATAAAGAAAGGATAATAATAATAATACCTGTCTCAAGGAGTAAGACAATGTTGGCATATAAATTCACATGTTAGCAATATTTCTTCATATTAGAAGTAGCTCTCAGGTGTCAGTGGGAATTGATGTCTGTGTTTCTAAAGTGAAGCAGTTATATAATTTGTAGTAAAATGTAACAAAATGATCTACCTGTCTGAAATCTGTATTTCTTAGTTGTGCTTTCTTCAAATATCCTATCTTTGATCTCAAAATGTATCGCCTCAGGAAAACTGAAGCTGCTCAGTATGGGGTGGGGCTTGAAAACCGAATTTCATCATACATATCACTTAGCCCAGCTCTTATCTTTGCAACGCATATCTCCTGCTTTCCCTTCTTTAGGTTTTCCTTGACTTGTGCCAACAGTGACAACAGATAGTGGCATATTTTAGGAACTGAGAGTCAGAAGACCCAAGTTCTACTTTTACAGTGCATGGTTCCATAATCACTATAATTCCATCAGTGTATTTCCTTGTGACAAAATCTGATTGATAGGTCCTTGTCTTGGTTCATGACTCTTTCTGAAGGCAGATGTAAAATTACTTTGAACATGTGCAACAATAAATAAATAGAATAGATAAACTTGGGGAATCTATTTATTTAGTCATAAAGACTCAAACAATACAGGTTTGCTGTACATAAAATTATATGTATAAAAATGGCATGGTATCAAGAAAATAGAATGAATTTTAAAATTTATCTTAAAATATATATAAAACAAAACCAAATTGTTTTGGCTAAAATAGACAAAGTATATAAAAAAAGTTTTTTAAAACTCACTTTTAAATGAACATCAAGAAGTATACCAATTCTTCAAATGATGACCAATTCTCTAGTAATGTATTCATCAATGAACAAATTCCAAAGGCTTACTCTCAGCAAGGCAGGTTAAGAAAACAAAGTAGAAAAAAAAAAAGGAATATATGGTGAGAAAAAAGGTAGGCTGCAAGCATACTGGAGTTTCTTAGCATTTGTCTTATGCATTCTTAACACTAAAACATACGTATTATTTCAACTTTATAGATAAAGAAGCAAGATCAGAGAAGTCCTCCAAATTGCCCATGGTTATAGAGTTAATTGCATGCAGTCTGGATTTGATCCCAGAAATCTTTAGAGGCAAATCCAGACCCTGTTCCATTCTATCATTTGAGGCCCTGGAATCTGCATAAAATAATTAACCTTGATAGAGTGAGTTATGTCTAAGAGATAAAGTACTTAAAAGGCCTTAGGGGCTTTGTAAATAGTAAAACTAAATGTGAAAGAGTCAACAATATCAGAGCAATAATTGACATCAGTGCTCCTGGGAATGGCCAGGCATGCCTGCAGTAGTGGGGTTTGTAACACATCTTGAAAGAGGGTAAAATAACAAAAGATCAATGGAGGTTTCAAGCATTTCCCACAAAGTTTAGATTCATAGAAGCAGGAAAGGTCAGAATGTCCAGGTTATGCTTACTTGATGATATATTAATTGAAGATTAATTGCAAATGAAAGTCAAAGCTATAACAATAACTTTGTTTATAGTTCTTCTGAATAGCAATCTCCAGAGACAGCAAAAATCAAGGATCCTACTTTCATTATCAATATGTTAGTTATTCCATCTAAAACCCCTATTCTTCTGCCTCAGTAAGTAAGTACTTGGGGCCTGAAATGGAAAAGATGCACTTATTCCTCATGAAACGTACTGTGATGTTGAGATACACTCAACAGACACATCAGAAAGGTCACTGGAGTTAGCAAATACTCTTTTTTCTTTCTTTCTTTCTTTTATTATTATTATACTTTAAGTTTTAGGGTACATGTGCAAATATTCTTGAAGGGATCTTTAAGGAGATACCACTGGATTTGAATTTGGAAGACTGGATACTAGCTTCCGCCCTAATAAATATACAATATGTTTGACTCTGGATAAAGCAGTTAGCATCTCAGTTTTTCTAGCTTAAAATTAATATTAGTAATAATAATATTAGCTAATACTTATTCAGCATATACTTTATAGCAGGATATGGCAAACTAAGACCCAAAGGCTAAATTCAGCCCCCTACTTGTTTTTGCAAATAAAATTTCATTGCAACATAACAACACCCAATAGGCAGATTGTCCATTGCTAATCTTGTGCTACAACAGCAGAACTGAATAGATGTTACAGAGATGATACCACCAGCAAATCCCAAAGTATTACCCTCTGGCCCTTTACAAAACAATGTTTCCCAACCTCTGATCTACAACAGATAATTCATTTATTCTCTCTAACAACACTATGAAGTAGCTACTGTTATTATCCATATTTTACAAATGAGGAAACTGAAGCACGGAGATGTTTAGTAACACAACCAAAGTCACAAAAATATAGAGTGGAGGAGTTGGTAGTAACATGACCACAGTATTAAAACTTAGAAATGATACTATAATATGTGCGAAAGTACATTGTAAACCTAAGACTTATGAATTGGTTCCTGAGAGACAGTGTGCCCCCTAAAAACTCATTTTTGAAGCTACATAGATTGGTTTAAATCCCAGCTTCTCCAACTTCTTAATCCAAGTCCCAATGTTCCTATTTGTGAATTATGGAATTATACTTACTTTGCATGATTTCGCTGTGAATTAGAGCAAGCAAAAATAAGATACCCTATAAAGGATGGTGCCTAGTGAGTGATACGAAAAGGGCTTACTAATCTGTGTTTTCATGATGCTGTCTACCTCTATGATAATCATTAACACTGTGATTTATTTCCTCGCTTAACTTCTTTTCTTCTTCACTAAACTGTGAGCTCCTGAGAGGGAAGTGGCCATGCTCATTGCCTTTGTGTCCCCTGATTCTTACACAGAGTTTGGCACAAAGTAGTAGTCAGTAAGAATTCATTGACTAGATGACCAGTTTCTAAAGTACAGAGGCAGTAGGTTTCATCACATTAATTCCATGCTAAGCCACATTACAGAGGGAAAATGTTCTTATTACATTCTAATATTATGGGGATGTAAAGAATGGTGCTTCATTTGTTAGTTCTGCATTATGGCTAAGCCTGAGATTTATTGCTGCATTGGGTAGTCAGCTTATTATAGTCACTTTTATTCCTTCTGGGTAGAATCAGTTAATCAAGATGAAACATGTGTCTATTATTGGATTCAAATATATGCCATATTATTTCTTAAAAGACACTCGTAAATCATCCAGAAATATGCCACCATTAAGAATGCTTAATTTGCCGAATTCTGACTGTTTTCACTGGGGAAGAAAATAAACTCATGCTAAAGGTTGTCGGATAGTTCTGTAATGCTTCCCCATGAAAATTTCTTAAAGCAATTTCTCCTGTATCACCTAGGCTACTTAATTCACTTAAGAGTGACTCCTTCTTCTTATGCCATAAGACCGTAGACCAATGTGTGTTTTCTGGCCCACAAAACAGATGTAAATGCTAGGTAGGTGTTCTTATTTGGGCCTCCGCCCACTTCCATCTGTGAGATGGGAGTCGTGATTCCTCCCTCAATGATTTCTTAGGGAGATGAATTGAACTTACAAAGGCAAGACATCTGGGAGAGGCCTGAAAAAAATCATAGATCACAACATCTGATGATTCTCTTTCATCATTTATCTTTTGTCATCAAGGATGATCACTAAGGTTTAATTAGTAAATTATACAGATTATTATTTTCAAGGAAATCAGACGAATGACAAAACAAACCAAACCAACTAAAGGCCACTTTTCGGTTTTAACACACACACACACACACACACACACACACATATTCAACAGGTATATTCATTTCTATTACATATATCATTCTCAGCTCAGGTTGCTCATATTCAGATTCTCACTCTAATAATTACTAGTCATATGATGTCAGTTGCTAGTGACCAAAAATATGTAATAAACACTCAGTAGGTGTTATATTTTGAGTTATTAATATTTAAAATATTACTGACTCTCTAGATCTGAGGGTTTTATCTTACATTTTTTCATTCTTTCTGTCCTTTTCTATTTTATTTCAAAAGTGTTTTATTTGCACCTTACATATATCAAGCACTGTGCTATGAACTGGAGATACACAAAGGCCTGTATAATTTTTTATCTCAAGACATGAGAAAGTTGGTCACTCCAAATACATTTCAAATGGAAAAGTGTAGAAAGTGAAGAAAATAAATGAGTGAATCATGATACAGGCTACTTAGTAGACAGAAGAATAAACAATCTTTTTTAAAAAAAATGCGTAAGAGCCAGTAAATGAGATAGAGAAAGTAGAGGAAACAGTATAATAATTTTTCTGGCAGAATATAGGAAGGCTTCAAAATCCAGAGACTTTCAATCTGAGACTTGAAAGTTGAAGACATTTTGCCCAGATATGCAGACCTGAAGATAGAATTCTGAGAAGAGGCAAAAACATATGGAAAATCCAAGATATGTGAGAAATAAATACTACCGTGTTTTTGAACACGTAACTTGATATTTCTGTAAAGTATAGATTGAGCATTAGTACTAATTTGATAGGCAAGATCATTTTTGTCCAACAAAAGAATTTAAGACCTAATCTTGTTAATGGAGAGCTATTTAATGATTTTAGGCAGTGTTGTGGCATAACTGTATTTTTATGACAGAAAGATTATTTTAACAATAAGAAGGCAGAGCTATTTGGAGGTTTTAATAATAAAAACAGTGTGATCAGTGTGGAGATTGTTGTAGTCACCTAGGTGAGAGTCAATGGTGACCTGAAGGAAATAACGGTAAACAAAGAAGGAGATAGGTACCTATCAAATTATAAGTGTTTTTTAATTTAATTAACAAATATTAAAGAACCTGTAGCCTAATTAAATTCTGCGGATGATGAAAATAAAGCAAATAAAATGACTTTCCATCTTCTCACTTCCCAAGTACAGCATGGTGTATGTAACCTGTTAAGCTCTTAAGTGAACTTGCAAATTCACTTATCTTAATAACCTACTATCTGTAAGTTTACCAGAGTGCCTAGCATAATTTAGTGATCAATAACTATTTATTGAATAAATAACTGGTGAAATTTACAAAGCTAGTTAATGCAGGATGCAGAGTAGGTTATGGGAGTGAGATAATGATGTCAGTTCTGAAAATGAATGAAGTTCCCTTGGCTTCATGTTGTAGATGCCTAGCAAGTAATTCCATACAGATATGGAGCACTCCAGAGAGAACTGGACTACACCTATAGGGTCATTCACATATAAGTGATGGTGTAGTACACAGTTATAAAATAGACCACTTTTTTTAATGCTCAAATTCTGTTCCACTAACCTGCTCTTTATCCTTCTAATTTCTTTTAATTTCCTTTTTTGTGGCTTTGGATTATCCTCTTTACCTAAAGATCAATATTCATCTATTGTATATCATCGTACTCTCCAACTAAATAATCTTTTGGTGACAACTGGTCTCTTTATGGCCAGCCCCCAACAGAAATGGTTTTCAAATGAAATTATATACAAGGTGAATTTTCTGTACCCTATCCTTGTCATCAGTAACACAAAACACATGATACCCTTAAGGAATAAAATGAGTCTCATTAATTTTTAAGGTTTTTAAATCTTAACTCTTCTGTTGTTATGTAAGACTAGCCAAAGAAATTTTCTTTAGAATTTAGAAAGTGAAAATGTAAAATAAAAAATGTTTTCTTACCACTGAGTTTATTTTGTAATTGACATATAAAATTATATATAATTGAACGGATAAAATATAATTATATATATAATCTGCACCATAATGTTTTGAAATGCATATACGTTGTGGACTGGCTATATCAAGCTAATCAATATATGCATTACCTTGCATAATTTTCATTTTTGTGGTGAGAAAACATAAAATCTTCTCTCAGAAATTTTTGCATCCTCAATATATCTAATTAAGGTAAAAATTAATGCTTCCTGCAATCATTTCTGATATACTTCTTTTTGGGAATAGTAGAGAACAATTAAATTAATCACTTCTTTTACTGCTTTAAGAACACATTGACTGTTATTCACCATTTCATTCAATGACAATTTATATTACATGTTAATTTGATAAGCAATGATAATTTTATTCTAACTAAACCAGTCAGACCTCCCTCCTATTTAAGCCCACCTTCATACATAGGACTCATCATTTTAAAATCGATGAAAATTATACTGAGGCAATTAAAATAGCAATAAAATATTTAGCACTTCTGAAAGTAATTCACAAATATTTATTCATTTTTATCATGAACTTTAACACTAGAGGTAACTTTGAGAGTTTAACGATTCCTTTGCCCAATTCATACACTTGGTAATTGTAAGACCTTGAACTCAAACAGACCCAAGTTCTATATTCTGTTCTTTTCATTCATCATGCAGCCTCTAAGTAGAGACAACTTGTCTATTGAAAATTCTGCCTGAGGATTATTAACTGGAAATACCATTTGGCTCCTCTGATAATATTTAATCACAAATTTAAATTCATGACTTATCTTTACTGTGTTGATATTCTTAAAACTTTTGATGAATGTGTCTAACTTCATTGCATTGATATAATTTGACATGAAGTACATATTGGAGTTTTAAAATCACCAAAGTGTAGCAGTATTTCAGTAAGAAATTGAGAAAAGTTTGAGAGAAACTGCCATTGATGTGCAATACTAAGTAATGTTGGGTGCCAAAAAAAAAAAAAAATCCTGAATTGGCCTCAGGAAAGGACAGTTTATCTAAAAATCTGTTCTTATTTTAGAAAAACATGGAAGTGCTCAGGAGAGTTTCATTTTCCACTGCCTAATTTTTGCCCTTTCATTTAAAATCTATTAATTTTAAAAATAATGTCTAAAACTTGATTGAGTCATGAAAAATTAAAAGTCTTCTGCAAAAATAAAGCCTGGTAAACTTGGTTTTTCAAATTGCAGATATATAACCGTAGTGTCCTGAACTAAGGATTATGCCTCATATATTTCTATCTCAACTACAGTAGCACTGCAGCAACTGGAAATTACTACACATTAACAAATGGTCAATGAAATAATGTTATACTACTTCCAGGTTTTTGGAGCAACTACTTTCCCATTCTACCTCCTACATACACATTCACACCCAAACACGGTAGACAATAGTACCTCATCTCATGAATGAAAGCCAATGCATTGCACAGACACATCCAAAAGCTCATATCCAGTCCAGCTAGATGGAAACCTTCCATTCAGAGATTAGAATGTCATGATGGAGAAATACAGAGAAAACAGGGAACACCTATAAATAAGGGCAGCCACCAATCTCATGCTAATGTAGCAAAATATGCTTGATCAAGACTAAGAAAAAAACCCAGAATGCACTTGGGCTGTTTTAGTGTTATGGAATGACCACATGCGATTTTCAAAAAAAGCATCACTTTCAACAAAAATAGTCAAGGAGGAGTTAGAGCAAGATGGCTAAATAGAAACCTCCAGCGATCGGCCCCTCCCACCACTCACCCCCAACAGAAACACCGATTAAACAACTATTCACACAAGAAATCACCTTCATAAGAACGAAAAATCAGGTAAACGATAACTACCTGGTTTTCACATCATATAAGCGAAGAGGCACTGAAGAGGGTAGAAAAGACAGTCTTGAATTGCCTCCATCACCACTCTCCCTTCCCTCTGCAGTGGCCTCATGGCTGAAAGAGAGAATCTGTGCGCTTTGGGGGGTGACAGTGCAGTGATTGTGAGGCGTTGCATTGGAACCTAATGTTGCCGGCACAGTGGAAAACAAATATGGGGCAGAATTCAAATGGCGCCCATGGAGGGAGCATTTAGACAAGCTCTAGCCAGAGGGGACTCAGCTATCCCAGCAGTCAGAAGGTAAATTCTGGCTAGTCCCACCACTGCAGGCTAAAGTGCCCTGCACTCCCAAATAAACTTGAAAGGCAGCATAGGCCACAAAGACTGAAATTGCTGGGCAAGTCCTGTTGCTGTGCTGGGCTCAGGCCAGTGAGCTTGGGGTGCACATGATCCAGTAAAATTCCAGCTGGGGTGGCCAAGAGAGTGTCTGCATCAACCTTTCCCCAACTTCAGGCAACATAGCTTGCAGCTTCAGCAGAGACGTTTTTTTCTTGAATAAAGGAGAGAAGATAGTAAAGAGAACTTTGTCTTGCAATTTGGACACCAGTTCAGCCATAGGAAAATAAACCACCAAGTAGAGTCCTGAAGCCACATTCCAGGCACTAGACACATAGAGCAATGGAACAGAATAGAGAACCCAGAAACAAATCCATACTTCTACAAGGAACTCATTTTCAGTAAAGTTGACAAGAGCATACATTGGGGAGGAAAAGCTATCCATATGTGGAAGAAGAAAACTAGATCCCTATCCTTGCTATGTACAAAAATCAAATAAAAATAGACTAGTGACTTAAATCTAAGACCTCAAGTTATGAAACTACTAAAAGAAAACATAAGGGAAATTCTCTAAGACATTAGTCTGGGTAATGATTTATTAAGTAATATCCCACAAGCACAGGCAACCAAAACAAAAATTGGCAAATGGAATCACATCAAGTTAAAAAGCTACACAGCAAAGGAAACAACGAAGTAAAAAGACAACCAAAGAATGAGAGAAAATATTTGCAGACTCTCCATCTGATAAGGTCTTTATGCCCAGATTATATAAGGAGCTCAAACAACTCTATAGAATAAAATCTAATAATCCAATTTAAAAAATGGGCAAAATACCTAAAGAGACATTTCTCAAGAGACAAAGAAATGGCAAACAGATGTAGGAAAACGTGCTCAACATCACTGATCATCAGAGAAATGCAAATCAAAACTATAATGACATATTGTCTTACTCCAGTTAAAATAGCTTTTATCCAAAAGACAGGCAATAATAAATGCTGGTGAGGATGTGAAGAAAAGAGGACCCTCGTACACTTTTGATAAGAATGTAAATTAGTACAGCCACTAGGGAGAACAGTATAGAGGCTCCTCTGAAAACGGAAAATCAAACTACTGTAGGATCCTGTAATCCCACTGTTAGGTATAAAACCAAAAGTAAGAAAATTAGTGTATCAAGGAGGTATCTGCACTCCCATGTTTATTGCAGCACTATTCACCATAGCCAAAATTTAGAAGCAACTTAGGTGTCCTTCAACAGATGAACAAATAAAGAAAATGTGGTACCCAATGAAGTACTATTCAGCCATAAAAAAAGAATGAGATCCTGTGACTTGCAACACCATGGATTGAACTGGAGGACGTTGTGTTAAATGAAATATGCCAGGCACAGAAAGACAAACTTCATATGTTCTCACTCATTTCTGTGAACTAAAAATTAAAACAACTGAACTCATGAATATAGAGAGTAAGATGATGGTTTACCAGAGACTGGGAAAGATAGCTGTGTGTGGGGGGGAAATGCAGATGGCAAATGTGTACAAAATTATAGTTAGATAGAATGAATAAGATTTAGTATTTGATAGCACAACAGGGTGACTACAGTCAAATATTATTGTGCATTTAAAAATAACTAAAAGAATATAATTGGAATGTGTGTAACACAAAGAAATTATAAATGTTTGAGGTGATGGATAACCCATTTACACAGAGGTGATTCTTACACATTGTATACCTGTATCACAATATCTCATTCACCGCATAAATATATACACGTACTATGTACTCATACAGACTAAAAATTAAAAAAGAAAGACAGTCACTGTTAATAAGGGATAAATTCTCATAATTTTTTACTCAAGAAAGAAAGAAGATGAATGGCTAAAAGTTGATGTTATGAGCAGAAGAGGAAAATGAAAGTGAGAAAGTGAGAATGACATACAATAGAAATGTTCAAACCTGAATGATCGTCTTCATCTCTCTAGATAGTGCTTTCTTCGACTGCAGTACACTTTTCAGAACTATTCCTGATCAATTTACCTGTGAACTATGATTTTGCTAAAGTTAGACATTATTTTGGCATACTGTTAGGATAAGATACTTCAGAATATAGAAAGACCTATTATGATAGAATAATATTCATCGTAAGAATTTGATATGAAAACCTGTGTGGTAAGAAATTTAACCTTGCCCCAAAAGAATTTGGATTTTGCTCTTGGCTCCTGGAAGTTAATCTTTGTTTGCCTGAGGGTCTTGGAGTAGCCAGACAGTAACTGTGATATAGAACTGGAGTTGACCATACTTTAGGGTAAGGAATAGAAATGCCAGAAATACCAAAAATATGATTAGGGTGCAGGCTTTGAATAATAAACTATCAACTGATCTAAAGACTGAGATCAACCATATGTACATCAGTCAGTCAACCAATCAATCAATAATGCCTATATAATGAAGTCACAATAAAAACTATAAACTCAACATTCAAGTGAGTGTCCTTGGTTGATAATACTCTGTGAGTTTTGTCACACGTACTTAACCAGCATGCTAGCAGGGAGAGAACCTCGGAAGTTCAGTGCCTAGCATGTCTCTTGGACTCTGCCCCGTGTGTCTCCTCCATTGACCGGTTTTATTTCTGTATCATTTCCCTGCAATAAGCTATATCTATGAAATAACAGCTTTCAGTGAATTCTTTGAGTCTTTCTAGTAAATTTTCAGACCTAAGAGTAGTTTTGGAAATCCCTAGAATTTATACTTGGTGTCAGAATGAGCATGGTCTCATGCAGATTACTATGGTCCCTTTAAACTTGATGGTTGTTTAATTATCACAGTTGGTCTACAGTTTTTCAGGACCATAAAGGAAAGAGCTATCTTTGAGTTCATTTCTATTCGAATACACAATTTCTTAGCACCTACTACCAGAAGTTATAAGACTATATGTCATAGATAATATAAAGGAGAAAAAATACAAGGAGCAGCTCTCTAGGGTCTCAGTCTAGTGAAAGAGGCAGGCATACATTGCAATTTTAATGCAAGATATAACGTAGTGTGATGTGTTGAAACAGAAAAACAGAGAGAGAAAAAAAAAAAAAAAGCAGAGCCTCACATCAGGGAGCTGGTTTGGCACCGACATCCAGACATCAGTGTTGCCAGAATCTGGCCTGGCACTCTCAGCTGGGTCACATTTTCCTTATGTTGTACATGGATAGTGTAATTTCATAAAACAGCAACATCAAACAAGGCCACCCTGTGACGTGATAGAACGAAACAAAACAGACCATTCTGTAATCATTTTTGATAAATGCCAAAGCATTACCCTAAACTCCCTAATGATCAAACATTTCCTTTCATGGCTAATATGAGCAACCAAAGCTGGCTTTTTGTTGTCGTTGTAGTTGTTATTAATATAAACATGTTCATTTATTTCTTCTGGTTTTGAAGACACAGGATTCAAAATAGAAGCCACCTATGCAATTGTGTGGATGTGTGTATACAGACACACACATACACACACATGCACATACATATTGTACTGCCATAATTTTGTTAAATGTTGGTTTTTTAAAAATAATTTCAACTTTTATTATAAATTCAAGGGTACATGTGCAGGTTTTTTATGTAGGTATCTGTGTAATGCTGACATTTGGGGTATGAATCTTGTCACCCAAGTAGTGAGCACAGAACTGGGTACATAGTTTTTTAACCCAAGCTCTCCTCCTTTCTGCCCCCATCTAGTACTCCACAGTGTTGCTTTCTCCCGTCTTTATGTCCATGTGTACTCAATGTTTAGCTTCCACTTATAAGTGACACCATGTGGCATTTGGTTTTCTATTTCTGCTTTAATTAGCTTAGGATTATGGCCTCTAGCTGCATCCATATGGCTGCAAAATACATGATTTTATTCTTTTTCTGGCTGCATAGTATTCTGTGGTATATACATAACCTCTTTTTCTATATCCAATCCACCACTGATGACCACTTGAGTCAATTCTGTCTTTGTTATTGTGAATATTACTATGATAAACGTGCAAGTTCATGTGTCTTTTGGGTAGAGCAATTTATTTCCCTTTGGGTATGTACCCAGTAATAGAGTTGATGAGTCCAGTGGTATCTGTTTTAAGTTCTTTTTGAAACCTCCAAACTGCTTTCCATAGTGGCTGAGCTAATTTACATTCCCACGAAAAGCACATGTGTTTCATTTTCTCTGCAGCCTCTCCAGCATCTATTACATTTTGCCTTTTTAGTAATAGCCATTCTGACTGGTGTGAGATGATATCTCATTGTGGTTATGACTTGCATTTTGTTGACAGATTTGATACTATTCCTATCAAACTACAATGTCATTTTTCACATAATTAGAAAAAGACCATTCTAAAATTCATATAGAGCCAAAAAGGAGCCTGAAGAGCTAAAGCAATCCTGAGAAAAACAAATAAAGACAGAGGCATCAAACTACTTGACTTCAAACTATACTACAAGGATACAGTAACCAAAACTGCATAGTACTGGTATAAAAACAGACACATAGACCAATGAAACAGAGTAGAAAACCTGGAAATAAAGCTGTACACTTGCAACTATCTGGATTTTTGACAATACTAACAAAAGCAAACAATAGGGGAAGGAGTTTCTATTCAATAAATATGGGGGGATAACAGGCTAGCCATATGCAGAGGAATCAAACTGGACCCCTACCTTTCAGCATATACAAAAATTAACTCAAGATGGATTAAAGATTTAAATGTAAGTTCTGAAACTATAACATTCTTAGAGACAACATAGGAAATACCCTTCTCAACATTGGCCTTGGCAAGGAATACTTGGCTAAGTCCCCCAAAGCAAATTGCAACAAAAACAAAAATTGACAAGTATGACCTAATTAAATTAAGGAGCTTCTGCACAGCAACTATATATATATATATACATATATACACATATATATACATATATATATGTGTATATACATATGTATAGAGAGAGAGAGAGAGAGACAACCTACAGAATGGGAGAAAATATTTGCAAGCTGTGCATCCCACCAAGGTCAATATTCTGAATTTATAAGGAACTTAAAGAAATCAACAAGCAAAAACCAAAGAACTCCATTAAAAATAGGCAAAGGACATAACAGATTCTTCTCAAAAGAAGACATACAAGTGACCAAAAAAAAATAAAAAAATTCACAAAGTCACGAATCATTTTAAAAATACTGCTGATTTATAAAACATGTATAGCTTTTGATCTGTCTTGTTCCTTTTGCCATTTACATAAGATTATTAAAGATGTGGAAGCACAAAAACCCTGCGCTTCTAGAGCATACTTAATTAAGAGCAAAACTCTCTTTTTGTTAAACTCTCTCAAAGACCATCTAAAGCTTTCCCCACACCTTTAGTAAGTATTTATTTCTTTTTTCTTTTTTCTGAGAAACCTCAAGTTTCCAATGGTGTATTCTCTCCCTCATTGCAACAAGTCAATAAACTCACCTTAGTTTGACTGTATCTGTGTTTCTGGAACTCTTTGACTAAGGAACATCAACAAAGCTGTGGTA
Source organism: Pan troglodytes (assembly GCF_028858775.2). Lineage (NCBI taxonomy): Eukaryota > Metazoa > Chordata > Mammalia > Primates > Hominidae > Pan > Pan troglodytes. The sequence continues at coordinate 109,579,499 of NC_072410.2, forward strand.
TGTGCATAAGTTTGAAGGAAGGAGATACTAAAGGAAACATGACCATCCCTTTTAATACTACTACTGTGGTACTTGTGCTTCTTGTTACTGGATAAGGGGACTTCATAAAGTTCACATAGTGGCCAGTGACTGAAAGAAGATTATAAATGTGTATGTGTGTTGTGTGTACGTGTGTGTGTGTGTGTGTGTTGTAATCACCCAAAGCAATGATATATCTATTACAACATTCTGTTTTTGTTTTTATTTTCCTTATAATTTAGATAATACAACTGAGAAATAAAATAAAATTTAAATTAACGTAACTTAAAATGCTGTGATGTTCATTAATTAAATATGTGATAAAAGCGAAATTGAAAAAACCCTAAGGCTTCATGATTACAAAGCAGTAATTTAAGACTATTGATGTTCTTCAATCAGAATATCAAATCTGAAAGGACGGCTTACATGAGCTTTGGTATAGTCCTATTTAAAGACATGCAGTCACTTCATCCTACGGATCCAGACCATGCAATTTTATATTTCTCAAAATTAAAATTGTGTGTGTGTGTATGTGTGTGTATATATATATATGTAATGTATACACACATAACATATGAACATATGTATGTGTATATACCCACATAAGCATATATAGATTTATACATACATATATAAAATAGCCCATATGTGTCTTTCTAATTTATTAAAAGAACATTATTTTTAATAATTTTGTAATTCTATTACTATGTACCCGTTATCAAAATAAACCAAACAAAAAATATTTTAAAGGACTATACTCATGTTTCTCAAATGTGGTTCTATTAATGTATATTGAATGAATACATTTAATTAAATATATATTAATTATACATTATATTTTGCAATAATTAATATACCTGAATTATACATTGTCTTTAATGTATAATTAAATGTATAATATTGCAGGAGAGTCAATAATCAAAGAAAGAAAGAAAATGCTAGGTCCTTGAACTCAGTATTTCTCAGAGCCTTCAGTTTACTCAGGTTCATTGTGAATATACGGCAGGAATGCAAGGCAATGTGCTTTCAAAAATTGTCTAACAATTCTTCCTGTACTCCGTCTCCCCACTCACTTCCTGTTATGGGATTTGGTGTGGTACTAGCATTTTACAGGAAGAAATTGAAGCGCAATGACTACTTTTTTTCATTCATTTGTCTGTTTTGTAAAGTTTTTTTTTGTCATCTACTAATAGTTGCTGAGTGTTTATTATGCTTGGCTCTGTGGTGGAGAACGGGAAGCAGCGCTAGTGGGCAAACAAAATTGAAGTGCACAATGTTTCTGACTTGTAGGATTTCACAATCTGATTGGGCTAAACACATAAACAAAACGATTATTCATAATGTTACATAATTTCTCAGAATACACAGTTGCTATGTGGGTGAAAAGGAACAAACTGACATTATTGTGAGGATGATTAAAAAATATTGACCTGGGTTTTGAAGAGAGAAAAAGAAGGGACATGAGAACAGTTTAAGGTGGAGAAAAATATCCAAGAATCATAGGAATGGGTGTCTTGTGTGTAGGGTAAAAAGGGAGAGGGTGAAAAGGGAGGAAAAGTGGTTTGCAGAATTCAGTGAAGAATAGTTTGGATAATTTATTGCTGGTGATAAATGAAATTGAGCTTATTATACAAAAATACACAAACTTTAAAAACACGATAAATATAATTCCACTCCTTATAAAATCTGCAATTATATAAATTGGTATACTAGTTTTGCAATTATTTTGTAGGTTTGTCCTTAAAGTTTTCTTGTTTTGTTTGTTGGTTTTTGTTTCTAAGGAAGTGGTTATGATATTGAATTATCTGTTTCTCTCCAACAAATTTACCCTTGCCTATGACTGTGAAGCCTTTCAGTATGAGGAATCGTGAACTATTCAATTCTGTAGATATACTGCCCGTTACAGCATTATAAGTAGTAATAAGTAAATATGTTCTGAAGGAAAGAATGTATACATTGCTACTGGAATTTAATCTTTCAAGAAGACTAATAATCAGGAAGATAAAATATTACAATGGCACAACTCAATAACAGAAATAGCCATAATTTTGAATGCTAGTTTTATATAAGGTTGCGCATTTGAAAAAATTAATTTATATGTGTTTACTCCTCAAAACATACTCATGATAATGGCATAATGATTATCCTCGTTTGTTGATGAGGGAACTGTAGCACAAAATTGTTGAATAGCTCACTTGACTTGAAATTGATAGGACTTTCATCTGAAGACCCTTTGGTTTCAGCGTCTAGGCAATTCACTACTATGCATTCCATCATTGTTTGCATTAAGAGACACAGAGGAATTTAAATAGGAAGAAAGTGTGGATGTAAGAAAAGAACTAATGAGAGTAGCAGGCGGCAACCAAATGTCTAGGCAGATAGAGGCGGGTCCCCTCTGTAACCCCACCTTCGAGCCAAAGACAGTTTAAAGCCTGAAAGCAATGCTACAGGTTAAGTCCTTGGATGGGATTGAGAACCTGTCTTCCCGATCGGAGCATTTTCCTCTGATTGGTCCCCACCCTTCGCTTATTTTACATATAGCTACCCTTTCCGAATTGGTTTTTCTACATTGTCGTGCCCACCTTTGAGTGGTATCTTTTATCTTTGCGCTAATCTTTTTTGCATACTCACAAACCAATCAGCATGCACTCCCCATTCTGGGTCCATAAAAGGCCTTGGACCCAGCCACACAGGGGACTTTCCCACCTTTAGTTAGGGGAACCACCCTCTGCGTCCCCTCTCTGCTGAGAGCTGTTCCTTCACTCAATAAAATTCTTCTCCCCCCTCCTCACCCTTCAATGTCCAGCATATCCTCATTCTTCCTGGGCAGGGTGCAAAAGCTCAGGAACCACTGAACGTGGGTACAAGCTATCACACAGGCGAGCTGGGGCATGCAGCGTGGCAGAGCAAGGCCCGGGCGGGGCGTCATCGATCGAGGGTCCCTGGCTTGCAAAGTGACTGAGAAGAAAAATCCTACAACCCTAAGGAAACATAGAAAGCATAATATGAAAGTAGGGTTAATAGGATTTAAATCCAGTGAAATGACTTAAAAAGAAACACTTTGAAAAGGAGTACATGGTGTATGGTTTGAAATTTTTCATTTAAAAATATGTCTTTGTCACCCATCGCATACCAGGCACTTGGCTAGATGTTGAAGTCTACCTTTGAATCAGAAGGCCTCTGAGTAAGTGAGGTGGCTCAAAGAGTGAAATTATACCATGTAAATAGAAAAGGAAAAATACAGAGAAAAGGACAAGCTTACTATTGAATCCATTATAATTTTTTGACTCACAGCAAAAAACCTTTTCAGTTTTTTCTTCAGAGAAGCTTTGATTTTACCTCCTAATACTAATGCCGTTAGTAATTTCCAAGAATTAAACAATCCCACTGCATGATGCAATTTACATATAGTGTCTATTTAATTCACAGAACACCATAGGATATAGGTTCTCAGGAAATAAACACGATTTAGACATTACAAAATTTTACTAAGACTATGCTTGTATAGAAAACAGCTAAGAACTGTCAGACTTAAAATCTCTGTTCTTAATTTATGATCCTTAGCTTAAAAATATATGATTCATTAAAATCTATCTTTCCATAAAAAATTAACGTTGATAATTTAGATGTCACCATTCAATTCAAGGTTTAGTTGATGATGGGCATCTGAAATCGGGTAGAATTATGATGGAAGAGATAAATATAACTCTCCTTTGCTGGCAATATTATGAAAAAAGTTCATTTCTTCACAGCATTCTTTTAGATCCTAAATAAATCTAACTATTTCATAGTAAAAAAAATACTTTTGAAGTCTAGGAGCATTTAATAAAATTTCAATGCCATTCCACTAATTTCAATGCCACATTATTTGGCCTATATTAATCAAAAATTTAAAGGAAAATGGATCAAATGCAGATGAGAATTATTGTAAATCATAGAAAGTTATAATAAATGGCAAAGGCCTAATAGGTCACCTAACCCAACTGAATAGTGCAGACGGATGAGAAAGAAAAGTTACACAGGGAATTAGTAACTCTTTATTGTCTTGACTCCCATTAGATTGAAAAATAAGCACTAGATAATGGCCTCACTTCATATTGCTGTGCCTAGGTGTCACTAGTAATGTGGCTAAGCTTTTCTTTGTTTTATTTTAAATTGTGAAGATGATAAAGCTCAAAGAACACAATAGTAGAAATAAGAAATAGAATACTCTTTTCAGTCTTATTCCTGATACTAACTTTCTATGTATGATGAGTAAATTGGTTAGACCCTTGCCGTAGGTAGTGTGTCTGGAAAAGCAAAGAGAAGAATGTTACATAGCAGCTTTTTGTTGGTAAATAATTGTCCTATTTATTCGTCCTCCTTCAAGGGAAGACTATTAAGGAGAATATTGCAATAAACCAGTCAAGCAAGAGAAATAGGTAGTAGTGGTATTGATGGTGAGAAATGATCAGATTCTAGATGATGACCACAAGATATTTAGTTTGAACAAAGAGTAGGATGGACTTAGTATTTTCTGAGATGAAAAAACATGAAAAAAATGGCTTTGGAGTGAGGGAAGGAATCAAGAGTTTAGTTTCGAATACAGTTGTTTTGAAAGGTCTTTTATATATCTAAGTAGAAATGTTCAGTAAGCAGTAAGTATATGTGCCTAGAGTGATATAATTCCAAGATTATAGAAAAATCAAAATAATAATTGTGGCATTTATTTACTCACATTATAACATATGACACAATTTAATTGACTCAAGTAGATTAAATAAGTGTAGTAAGTATAATAAAATTATGAAAATATAAAAATTATAAAGATATATGGCCAAAAAAATTTTGGATAAAAAAGTTCTTAGAGTGAATTTTTTTTTCTAATTTCCATAACACTTTGATAATTTAAAAGCAAAAATTATGCCTTACCTAGAGCACTACAATTTTCCCCTAATCAAAATCTCCTTCCTATTTGTTTCTCCCCAGATCTAATCTATAATCAAGGTGGAAACAAAAGTGATAAAAGGAAGAAAAAATCTGATCATGCCTTCTCCAGACCAACAATTCACACATTACTCTCAGTCAAAATCTTCAACTTCTCTTATATCAAATCTAATACCTTTTAGGTACTCAAAACTCCTTAATCTTTTTCCTCATTCTCACTACTTTCATTCAGCACACCTCCCTACCTCACACTGGTCAACTCTGGTTTTGTTGGCTTCTTCATCTGGTGCATCAAAAACCATCTCCCTTCTGAAGGACCTTGAACCCCAGGTTTTCTGTGGGCTTCTCCTGCATGATTCCTCTACACTCCTGCCAACTTTTAAGTCTTTCAAATGCCACTCCCTCTTAGTACTTTTTTCACTACTTACTAAGATATTGTTCACCCTTAAATTGCAAGCTCTGGTTTTACTTTGGACTCTTATTTTATAAATCTTATTAGAATTACAGCTAAATAATCACTTACGTAATTATCTGCATAAATACGATTTGCCCTGTGAGATGGACAGGTCCATGAGGGCTGGATCTGTATCTAATTCACTAGTGTCCATGCAGCACTTAGTAGAGTGCTTTGAACATAATAGTGCCCAATAGTGTGAAATCCACACAAGAGACAAAAGGAGAAACCAACAACCATTCCCATGTAATGTCAATAATTGATTAAAGAGGAGGGATTAAAGAGATAAGACCCAGGTGTTGAGCTTCCAGATGTCTGTCTAAGGAAGACAATAGGGATATGGGTGGATGAGTCCATTGCATTTATTGAAATTGCCCTGAGAATGATAGTGATCCTTCCAGAGAATGAACAGTGACAACAATCACATTGTATTTGGATGTTTGTGCTGGTCCTAATTTGGTTTGAAGCTTTAGGAAGCATGTACATTTGATTTTACCAAAGCTGCTTCATAAGATGTATTTAGGGAGAAACAAATGTATTAAAATAGTTTGGTGCAATGATTATAGGCTTCAGAGTCACGGTTTTGTTCCCATCAGTTTCATTAATTGGCAGATACTGAGGCAGTCATAATTAGATGATCTCAATTTCATCTTTTTTATGTGCAAAGTGAAGATAACCATTAACCAGATTTTTTATGTTCTTTCTTTTTCTTTTTACTTTAATTTAATTTTATGTTCTGGGATACGTGTGTAGGACATGCAGGTTTGCTACATAAGTAAACATGTGCTGTGGTGGTTTGTTGTACCTAGCAACCCATTACCAAGGTATTAAGCCCCGCATGCATTAGCTATTTATCCTGATGCATTCCCTCCCCAGATCATGTTCTTTCAAAATTAAAATCCCATAATTTGAATTGTTTCCATCTCTAGTCTAGTCAACCTTGAAAATCTAGAGTTTTGTATATTAATGCTGTTCTTTTTAGATTAAGTTTTAATTACATTCATTTCTAAATTTTTCGGATAAAAATCTGGATATAAATATCTAAATAAAAGAATATAAATCTGCTGATTTTTCTGTGTTAGTATAAAAGGTCCACAGCTATGACTTGATGGATAGAATGATTCATTAATTAAACTTACAAAGAACTCAAGAAGTTTTTGTTAAAATTGTGTCACAATCTATTAGTGTTTGAATCCATTCCATAGACTCATTAATATTGCTATTCATTTAAAATGGAAATTAATACAACTAAATTAGATTAAATTAATGACTCAAAGATAATTTAATTATTTTGAATTTTAGAAAAATAAAAGGAAGAGGAAGATATAGATAAGCCATATGAAATTATGAGAACAATTAGGACATTTCACAGCTTGTCAAAGCAAAAATTGCACTGAACAAAGTGGACAAAGTAGCGAGAAAGTTTCAGAGAGAGAATGCTAGAATGAACCACGTAATTCTCTAATTTAAAATGGAGACACTCATTCTCCCAGCTTCTGGGAATGTTGGTTACATAACAGCTGTCAGCTAAAGCCTTCTCTGGGAATTGTCTTCTACCCTAGATACCACCTCACCCAAGATCAAGGTCCTTTCCTGAGAACATACTAAAACCACTGACTAGTTCATGGTGGTGGAGGGCAGGGGGTAGTACAAAGTAACAGCCACTTGCTTAAAATGGGACAGTTTTCAAGGTCAATCACAACTCCAGGGTTCCTATGGGATCAGCTACAGTCTGTACTGCAAATGCCTCACAGTTCAACTTATATCTGATTAATCCTACTTCTTTGCTCCTTAACAATAAACCTCCATTATAGCAATTTCAAAATCAGTCTGTTTCCCAGGAAACTGAACCTATGGTAGTTGGTTCCAGAATCTATCTGAGGAAACAGTGTCAAAAATAGTATTTTAGAGCTGATCTCTCACTGGCATTGAGGATCCCTTAACTACTGGTAGGAGAAGCATTGACAATCCCTGGTACATTGTAGCACCGCAATTGTTAGTTAAAACCAGCGATGAATGAGGACACACTGGCTAGAGCAATATCTCAGGGATTTGAGAGATTAGGACTAAGTACTAGTCATAAGGAGAATGGAATTTGATGGCAATTACTGAGTCCTATTAATGCACTTAAAAAAGACAAGACAAAACTGAAAGCATATTTAATAGTTAAAGGCAAAGTGGGAAAGTCAAAGGACCTCTTTAGCAGAATATAGACAGAGCTATATGTGATGTCAGAGAGCAAGGAAAGCTAATGATGAGGGACAGGCTATTTATATGAGTAGCAGAGTTCCAGAGAAGGTTGGGTACTGTCTTGTGCAATGCCAAGTTTAGGGCCCTAGTTGGGAAGAGATGAATTGAGACTTTAAATTAGCAAAACTGGGTTGAGGCCAGGAGCGGTGGCTCACGCCTGTAATCCCAGCACTTTGGGAGGCCGAGGCAGGCGGATTGCCTGAGGTCAGGAGTTCGAGACAAGGCTGGCCAATGTAGTGAAACCCTGTCTCTACTAAAAATACAAAAATTAGCTGGGCGTGGTGGCGGGCACCTGTAATCCCAGCTACTTGGAAGGTTGAGGCAGGAGAATTTCTTGAACCTGGGAGATGGAAGTTGCAGTAAGCCGAGATCACACCACTGCACTCCAGCCTGGGCGACAGAGTGAGATTCAGTCTCAAAACAAAAAACAAAAAACAAAAAACATAAACTGGGTTGATAAACTTGAAATCATTGCAAACTGAGACCCCTCTAAATCCTCTTGACCTGGCCTGCACCTTCCTGTTAGAGGGCTACAACTCACCCATTTGATGAAGATGTTGAAAAGGCCACTACAATGTGACTCAACACATGACCCCATCATGATCCTCTTCTGGCTACTAGATCCATAACAATGATTAAGTTACAACATAATTTGACCAGGCTTCTGCTAAGCCTGCTTAAAAAGAAAGAAATTACATCTCAAGGAGCTGGGGGACCTAGAAAAATTGTATGGGAAAGAGCTGGAAGAGCGCTGATGCCTGAGGATACTGGATCCAAGGTTGTTTCACTTGATGGTAAAATGTGAAGAATGCAGAATTTAATAATATACGAAAAGGAAAACCTTCACACCTCATCTATTTCTTAATGCATTTTTGTAAACAAGTAAAGTTTCTAGGAACCTCTTCTAACCAGTCCTATTGTAAGCTCTCCATAGGGTTGACCAACTCAACAATGATCTTCAAGTAAAGCTGTGGGGAGTTTTTTGCTTTTGTTATTGTTGTTGTTTTTGTAGAGATAGTGTCTCCTCATGTTTCCCAGGCTGGTCTTGAACTTCTGGGCTCAAGTCATGCTCCTGCCTCAGCCTCCAAAAATGCTAGAATCATAGCCGCAAGCCATCACATTCAGCCCTCAAGTAAATTTCTTTAACAAAAAAGTTGTTTTAAAAATTTATTCACACAGCTGTGATCACCAATGCTTTATCGGAAAAAAGATAAGTAAGGTGATCAAGACATTGCATAGTTAAGTTAAATTTCATGTCAAACCCTCTCACAAATCATTGTAGTAAACAGCTGGATCTCAGTGATTTCCATGCAGAAAATTTTGCAGTGACTGAATGATTTTGAAATATGCAACTTTAGAGCTACAGAGCTGTCGGAGACAGGTATGGCATCAGGGAGTGTAATCAGAAACATAACATTATTCCCTCTGCAAGCCCAGAGATGAGCCAGGCTCTTTATGACTGATTTATGGCATTCATTATCAATCTTTGCTCATTTAAAAACCAGAATGCCAAATGGTTGACATTTAGTAATGCGCCTAGGTAGGAACAAAAACATCTCATCATATCATTTCTGCCCAAAGCACTCATTGCTTTCCAACAACCTTAGTATAGAACCCCAAGTCTTGATATAAAACCCCATAAGCCCTTGCATAATCAGCTTCCTATCTATCACTCCGGTTTTGTTTTCTCCATTTTCAGATCACCTTCACTACACGGCCTCAGTGAACACCTTGTTCAGAGTAAGCCATAGTCTCTCTTACCTTTCTTATTTTTCAAATGCTGCTTATTGTCTTAAATTCATGTCCTTGGTTCATGTCCCCATCCGCTGCAGATCCTACACACATGCATATTTTGTTCAGTTTTCTTGTACTTGTTCTTGATACAGACATCTTCTCTTCTCAGAAACCTACCACAATTAAAACTTAGTTCCTTTTTCAATGAACAAGCATAGTGCACTGTATTCGATAAGGGAAGTGACATTTTACAGAAAACTTATCCTGTGAAGGCAAGTGACATGAACAAGTCTTTCTGTCGCTACACTCTTCTTAGCAGGGATTATGTCATATTTATCTCTGGGACTCAAGGTCTCAAGGGTGAAGGGAAGGGCCTCACAGAAAAAATAATCATAAATAAGATAATCAATAAATGGAAGCCAGCATTGTTCATTTGATTAGTTCACTCCCTTTTGGTATGGTGGTCCAACTAATAGTTTAAAAGTCAATCCAAAGTCTTAAAATGAATGTGCTCAAGAAGTTAGGCAGGGTGATAAATTCCTTTCTTCTATTTTACTGAAAATTTTACCAACGTATTGTGACCATGTTCAATAAAAGATTAAAAAATGATTAATCAGCTTCTTCCTCTGCCAATAACCCTCAAATAAGCTCATGCAGTACAGCATAGGGGATGACGGATGTGTCAATCAATTTGATTGTGCTAATCATTATATAACATATATGTATATTCACTTATCACATCATACTTCTTAAATATATATAATTCTTATCTTTCAATGAAATATTTTAAAATTATAAAGAGAGGGGTCTGATAGAATTGACTAAGCTGGTCTCTATGCAACAGGGCATAGTTATTCTCATGAAGGCTTCACAGTTTGCCAAAGTGTGGCATTTTTCAGTTTTTATATTTCAGATTCATTTGAAATAGTTCATATTTAAGTTAGCAAAGCCTAACTCACAAGTACAGTGTAGAAGCTTAAAAGTACACTTTATTAGTGTACATAAGGCTTCACTCAATCAAAATATTCTGTTTAAGAAATACAGAGCAAGGCATGGTGGCTCATGTCTGTAATCCCAGCACTTTGGGAGGCCAAGGGAGAAGGGTCACTTGAGCCCAGGAGTTCAAAACCAGCCTGGGCAATATGTGAGGCCCCATCTCTACAAAAATTATAAAATATTAACTGAGCATGATGGCGTGTGCATGTGGTCTGAGCTACTTGAGAGACTGAGGTGGGAGGATCGCTTGAGCCCAGGGGTTGATCCTGCAGTGAGTGATGATTGTGCCACTGCACTCCAGGCTGAGCAATAAGCAAGACCCCATGTCTAAAAAAAAAAAAAGGAAAGGAAAGAAAAAGAAATGAAGAGATTCTGCATATAGGACATAAAATCTGAAAAATCTAATCCTGTATCTTGAAGTCAGACACATGTAGTTTAAAATGCCATGTCTACCATTTGCTAACTCTGTGGCCTTTTTAGCTTTCCAATTACTCACTTTATAATGATATGAAACAACCCTCATGGAGGCTGCTTTAGTGATTAAATATGACATATAATAATCTAGCAAAGTGTATGGGAAATCACAGACAATATCTAATATCAGTCAGGTATTAAAATCCAGTAAGTTTCTACTTACTTTAAGTATGCTTAAAAACAACATGTGTGAAATGGAGGTAATAGTAATTTCTAAGCATGTCTATGTGGCATATGCATGTCAGGAATTTGTACTGCTTTTCTACAGATATAATAACTCAAAAATTGTTTAAAAACTTTAAAAATATTTATGAATTATCATTTTTGATACATCCTTTACAACATAAAGAAGAATAAAAATAAAAAAATATTTCCTGGTTATAATCAAAATGAGGCAGTTTTAAAGTTATGAATTTACTCCACTTAATCAGAATTTTAGGTAAGGTATTAAAATTGCTATAGTTGAATATATCAAGGGATCATTAAATAAAATAAATTGGTTTAAAAGTAGAAAATCACAAACTTACCTTTCTCCCCCAATAGCATTTAAGGTCCTATATTTCAGATCAAACACAAGGAAAAGGCCACTTAGTAGAAATGAACGATAATTCTACCACTCCTTATCAAATGGATTAATGCAAGTTTTTGTTGCTGGGAATTTATTTTAATGTATTTCCTGAGAAGTCAGATAGTATGTTTTCTTATCGGCATTTTTCTGACATTCTCTTATGACACTATGTAATGAGAACCTCTGAGAAGAAAATTATCAGTTCCTTGCATTCAGCTCCAAATAAACAGATTTCTGTGAGAAAAACTTTCTCTTACCCCAAGTATCCAAAATGCATATTTTCAGTCCTAAGTTTAGTGCACTGAACTGTGACAAATGGCAAGTATGATTCAGCCTACTAGAATGTCGATTTTCAAACGGAGGCTTTACACCATAAGGACTATGAAAGTTATTAAGCCCCAACATGTCTGCTCTGCTTGGTGATTCCTTCTCTCTCATCAGAAAAGATGGATGAGATGTACAATACCTCCATTCAATATTTCCAACATTTATTAGCATAAAGGAGAGATCCATAAAGATGTATTCAGTCTAAGGAAAATGGATGAAGAAAAAAATAAAATAAACTGTGAGTGAAAACTACTAACAAATTTGGAAGGATGGGCATGGTGTGGGGGGTAGAAAAGGGAAGAAGGAGGCTGGTATGGTCTTAAATGTTTGTGTCCCACTGAAATTCATACGTTGAAATCCTAATCCAAGGTGATGGTGTTAGGACATGGGGCCTCTCCAAGGTGATTAGGTCCAGAAGCTAGAGCCTGATGAATGGGATTAATGCCTTTCTAAGAGAGGCCCAAGGGAGCCTTTTTGTACATCCACCATGTGAAAGCCCAGCAAGTAATCATCACCTAGGATCAGGAAACAAGACCTCACCAGACACATAATCTGAGGCCTTGATCATGGACTTCCCAGCCTCCAGAACTGAGAAATAGATTTCTATTGTTAATAACCCACCCAGTCTATGGCATTGTGTTATAGCAGCCCAAATGAACTAAGACAGACAGAGAAACACATACACACAAATACATACACACACACACACACAGACAGAGAGATCGTGACCTGCCCACTGAATTGCTCTTATAGAGAAGAAAATGCCTTTGTTTAGTTGATTGCTTGTTAAAACAGTACGTAGTGCTAATATGAGATTTAAAATTTTAGCATTCCTTAATCCCATATTTAGTTTGTTAGAATTTTTGAATCTGAATGGATACTAAGAATCTATGTGACTCCACTTCCTCTGTTCTAGCAATGTATTTTGCCATATGTGTGTGTGTGTATACAAATGCATACATATATTTCTATAGATAGATAGATATAGATAGATATGTAAGTGTGTTTGGGTGTATACAAACAGGGTTTCACAAGTTCTAATATTTTTACTCAACATTTTTAAACTTTGCCATCAAGCAAACAACAAAATATATGTATGGGAACATTTCAAAGAGCAATTGGAAATGTCTGATCAGTAAATTCCAAAGCTTTAAATTCATATTTTATAATGTATATTATTGTATGTGAATTTTATTGACTTAAAATTTCTAAGCAACTTAAATATGTTTTAAATATATAAGTCTAATCAGTCTCTGTGGGATATTAAATATATCAGTATTTTATAGCATCATGATACTAGCTCTGTAATTTTCATGTCCTCAGTATCCTCATTTAAGTTTGAGAATAATTGTTAGTGAAAATGAATTCTTAACTTTTACACATCTTACAAGCTTCTTTATTTTGGAGATGTAACTATTGTGTTCTATATGCTTTTATTTCCTTTAAAACTGGTAACTAAGATTATATCTAATGAATGTATGTATGGTTTTTAGATATATGTTAAGTGGGGAAGACTTCAAAGAATGGGGTTTCAAAAGCATCCACATGATGTACCCTAAACTACTAATGAGTCAGAAGTTTTCTTGGGTCTTGATGGAGTTTTTCACATGAAGACATTTTGGTTCTGTATTCAATGATTTTAACTGCTGTGGAAGTCAGATGTTTGTCCCCGAGTGGTTTCTATCAGTCTTGCTCAGATTTTGCTGCAATTGCAGAGAGCTGTCAGGGATCACTGAGTTTCTTGTAAGTCCTCAGCTTTTCTTGACATTTGACAAACACAAATGAAAAACTTGCTGACTCCTAAGTTTCAGGATTTCAGTAAATCCTCTGCCATCCAGAAAGGGAAGAAAAAAAATATAGTGAGAAGAAGACAGTTTGAGCATTTTTTTATTCATAAAATTTATATTTATGTTTTCTGAAAATGCACAAATATAATTATATATAATTAATATCTTACGTATTAATTAGAAAATCAGAAAAGTATTACAAAGCAATCAAGTAAAAAATAGCCACTATAAAGGAAAATCTGATAATATTTTGATACTTTCAAAGTGTTTTTTGCAGGGAATATAGAATTATTTAGTAGGAATTAATATATAGATGGATGTATATAACTTTACATAAGGTTATGAGCATTTCCCTCATTTTGAAAGGATATTTTTGTTTTTCATCAATGTTTGACTGTATTATAATTTTTGAAATCTGTGTTTTTTGTAATTATCACTGTGCAGTGGAGAGACTCTAAGGTAGTTCTCACAAACCCAGGTTGCTGGTATTCACACCTTTTATTACCTTCCTCTCTTTAAGTGCAGCTAGGACCTGTAGCTTGCTGCTAACCAATAGACTACAGCATAGAAGACAGCATATACTTGGTTACATGTATGTGATTACCTTGTATGAGATGGCTATAATATCTATCTTGCTAAAAAATTCTGTTACTGCCTTTGAAGCAGCAAGCTGCTATACAATGAGCTGCCCTATGGAGAGGGCCACATGACAAGGAACTGAGGGTGGACATTTTATCCACCATGACCAAGTGGGCTTCATCCCTGGGATGCAAGGCTGGTTCAATATACGCAAATCAATAAATGTAATCCAGCGTATAAACAGAACCAAAGACAAAAACCACATGATTATCTCAATATATGCAGAAAATGCCTTTGAAAAAATTTAACAACCCTTCATGCTAAAAACTCTCAATAAATTAGGTATTGATAGGACGTATCTCAAAATAATAAGAGCTATCTATGACAAACCCCAGCCAATATCATACTGAATGGGCAAAAACTGGAAGCATTCCCTTTGAAAACTGGCACAAGACAGGGATGCACTCTCTCACCACTCCTATTCAATAGTGTTGGAAGTTCTGGCCAGGGCAATTAGGCAGGAGAAGGAAAGAAAGGGTATTCAATTAGGAAAAGAGGAAGTCAAATTGTCTCTCTTTGCAGACGACATGATTGTATATCTAGAAAACCCCATTGACTCAGCCCAAAATCTCCTTAAGCTGATAAGCAACTTCAGCAAAGTCTCAGGATACAAAATCAATGTACAAAAATCACAAGCATTCTTATACACCAATAACAGACAAACAGAGAGCCAAATCATGAGTGAACTCCCATTCACAATTGCTTCAAAGAGAATAAAATACCTAGGAATCCAACTTACAAGGAACGTGAAGGACCTCTTCAAGGAGAACTATAAACCACTCCTCAATGAAATAAAAGAGGGTACAAACAAATGGAAGAACATTCCATGCTCATGGGTAGGAAGAATCAATATCGTGAAAATGGCCATACTGCCCAAGGTAATTTATAGATTCAATGCCATCCCTATCAAGCTACCAATGACTTTCTTCACAGAATTGGAAAAAAACTACTTTAAAGTTCATAAGGCACCAAAAAAGAGCCCGCATCGCCAAGTCAATCCTAAGCCAAAAGAACAAAGCTGGAGGCATCACGCTACCTGACTTCAAACTATTCTACAAAGCTACAGTAACCAAAACAGCATGGTACTGGTACCAAAACAGAGATATAGTTCAATGGAACAGAACAGAGCCCTCAGAAATAATGCCGCATATCTACAACTATCTGATTATGACAAACCTGAGAAAAACAAGCAATAGGGAAAGGATTCCCTATTTAATAAATGGTGCTGGGAAAACTGGCTAGCCATATGTAGAAAGCTGAAATTGGATCCCTTCTTTACATCTTATACAAAAATTAATTCAAGAGGGATTAAAGACTTAAACATTAGACCTAAAACCATAAAAACCCTAGAAGAAAACCTAGGCAATACCATTCAGGACATAGGCATGGGCAAGGACTTCATGTCTAAAACAACAAAAGCAATGGCAACAAAAGCCAAAATTGACACATGGGATCTAATTAAACTAAAGAGCT
The DNA here is from genome assembly GCF_028858775.2 of Pan troglodytes. Classification (NCBI taxonomy): domain Eukaryota; kingdom Metazoa; phylum Chordata; class Mammalia; order Primates; family Hominidae; genus Pan; species Pan troglodytes. Next base: position 109,595,145 of record NC_072410.2, read on the forward strand.
TCTGCACAGCAAAAGAAACTACCATCAGAGTGAACAGCAACCTACAAAATGGGAGAAAATTTTCACAACCTACTCATCTGACAAAGGGCTAATATCCAGAATCTACAAAGAACTCAAATAAATTTACAAGAAAAAAACAAACAACCCAATCAAAAAGTGGGTGAAGGACATGAACAGACACTTCTCAAAAGAAGACATTTATGCAGCCAAAAAACACATGAAAAAATGCTCACCATCACTGGCCATCAGAGAAATGCAAATCAAAACCACAATGAGATACCATCTCACACCAGTTAGAGTGGCAATTATTAAAAAGTCAGGAAACAACAGGTGCTGGAGAGGATGTGGAGAAATAGGAACACTTTTACACTGTTGATGGGACTGTAAACTAGTTCAACCATTTTGGAAGTCAGTGTGGCGATTCCTCAGGGATCTAGAACTAGAAATACCATTTGACCCAGCCATCCCATTACTGGGTATACCCAAAGGACTATAAATCATGCTGCTATAAAGACACATGCACACGTATGTTTATTGCAGCACTATTCACAATAGCAAAGACTTGGAACCAACCCAAATGTCCAACAATGATAGACTGGATTAAGAAAATGTGGCACATATACACCATGGAATACTATGCAACCATAAAAAAATGATGAGTTCATGTCCTTTGTAGGGACATGGATGAAATTGGAAATCATCATTCTCAGTAAACTATCGCAAGAACAAAAAACCAAACACCACATGTTCTCACTCATAGGTGGGAATTGAACAATGAGAACACATGGACACAGGAAGGGGAACATCACACTCTGGGGACTGTTGTGGGGTGGGGGGAGTGGGGAGGGATAGCTTTAGGAGATGTACCTAATGCTAAATGACGAGTTAATGGGTGCAGCACACCAGCATGGCACATGTCTACATATGTAACTAACCTGCACATTGTGCACATGTACCCTAAAACTTAAAGTATAATAATAATAAAATAAAATAAAATAAATATGGAAGGAAAAAGTTTGAAATCTTAAAGGAAACAAGGAAATCTAGTAAACCAAATTTATCTGAAAAAAAAAAAAAGAATTACCGTAAAGCTACAGTAATTAAGGCAGTGTAGTATGGATAGATGTAACATTAAGTGAAATAAACAGACTAAAACACAGAAATACACCCATACCTTTATGGTAAGCTGATTTTGTGCAATGATGCAAGGACAACATTCAGGAAAAGAGTCTTTCAGTTAATGGAGCTGAAAAACTGGGTATCTGTATGGGACAAAATAATAAGTGACTTTAATCAAAGATAATCCAGAAAATAATTTTGAGAAGGATTTGTATTTCTACATATTTAAAGATAAAAATTATAAGACTTCTAGAAGAAATATAGAAGTACATCCTCGGGACCTTGGGCTAGGCAAAGATTTCTTAGAAGGACAAAGAAAATATTAACCATGGAAAGAGAAAAGTGGCAATCTGGACTTCATACAATTTAAATTTTCTGCTAGTCTGAAGATAGTAATAAGAAAATGAATAGGGAAGTCACAGAATGAAAGGAAATATCTTCTATGGACATATCTGAAAAATTACTACTATTTAGAATATAAAAATAACAGAACTCAATAGTAAAAAGAAAAACAACTCTATAAAAAGCAGGAAGAAGTCATGAAACAATAACTCTTAAATAAAGATGTAGAAATGGCCAATAAACACATAAAATTGCTCAATTTCCCAATAACTTTTCTTCATCAGGGATATACAAATTAAAATAGTGAGAAACAACTCCATAATTACTATAATGGCTAAAATTTAAAAAGGCTAACAACATTAAATATTAAGCAACAGAAATCTCATACTTTGCTAATGGGAATGTGAAATTATGTAACACTTTGCAAAACTGGTAGTTCCCATAAAGTTCAGCCAACACCTACTCTCTGACACAAAACTTTCCTCCCTGGTTATTTACCCAAAAGAAATTAAATATTTGCATGCACCCCCACACACACACATATACACTTTATACAAGAATATTTATAGTTTTATTTGTAATACCCAAATTGGAAAAAGTCAAATAGCCTTTAAAAGTGAATAGATAAACATGTGATGTATTTACAAAATAGAATACCACTCAAAACTAAATAGAAAAAGACTGCTAATACACAGTAATATATATAAATATAGGTAATATTAGGCTGAATGAAACAAGCCAAAGGCAATGTGCGTGTTGTACGATTCCATCTGTATAAAGTTCTACGACAGAGAGTACTAGTCTCTGATGGTAAAAGTCGGTAGAGTAGTTGCCTTGTGTAAAGGGCAGAAGGGAGATTAATGCTTATTTCTTTATTTATTGATGTTCTTTGACCTTTGGAATTTAAGCTTTATGAAGTTGGGATACTTGTGTTATCACCATCTATAACAGTATTATGTGTGTGGGTATTCAATGAATATTTGTTAAAAGAGTGAATAATGAGTACATATACATTGTAGCATTTCTATAGTAAAGAATTGTGATCTAGCCTAAATGTTCAATATGGGGCAAGATTTATGAATGAATAAATCAAGATTTCATCTACAAAATATCTGAATGCATGTAATAAATACAAAATAAATACGCAAAGATATAAGTAATTATTTTAAGTTTGAGCAATTATAGGTGCATTTAATTGATAGTTTTCCTTTCCACATAATTTTTACTAAAGGACAAAAAAGCTCTCATTGAAAAAGGGGAATGGTGTATTCTGAACACAAATTTTACAAAATATGGTTCCTGGTGTCATATGCAGTCAGCGATGAGATCTCAACTATCCAATTATTTTATTTGTATTTTTTTTCTGTGATCATTGTTTTGTGGAGAAGGAGGGCTGTTTAATCATCTTTATTGGAGTCCATTGCATTAGTAGACTACAGGATTTATTCTTCAAGTTCCTTGAAGAACCCTACAGTGCCTGATCCAAATCCCTAAAGGTAGCCTGAGATAAATATGAATGAAAAACAAAAAGTTAGGCCAGAAGTTTCCAGTATGTTTAATTTACAGAGACTATTGAAGCTCTTGTGGACATTGCTTTAGACATTAAATACCATACTCTAGGGATATGCTACAAATATCCTGAAATTCCTGTTACTTCCATGACTGTTAATGGTTTCCCATACCTATAGATAAAATTGCCTAGAGATCACTATACTCTTTAGAACCTGACTCCAGCCATCATTTCAGATCTCAGCCTCTGATACCCTGGACATTATACCTGATTACATTGCTGCAAAAGTACCAATTCTTATTTATGTCTGAGTTCACATAACTTATTATTTCTTGAAATGCCCTTTCTCTCCACTCCCACCTCCTGCCCCTGCCTACCAAAAAATAATCACTTAACCTCCAAAGCCCAGTTTTTGGTCCTTTCTCCAAAGTTTTTAGGTAGAATTCCCATAATATCTGTGAAATTCCTCTTCCTAAAATCATCCTCTTAAAATTAAAACAAATTTTTCCCACTCTTGAAATGTATGAGAGGTTTAAGGGCTTATGAAACTCATTAATATATATTTCCCTTGAAAACTGCACTTTGATCCGTCTCACAACTGATTTGGTATCTGATATTTATCATATTCTGGCACTGCATTCAAAACTTTCAATTTAACACACTGTCACAGTAATTATACCAGTGAGAATAATTCATCATTATTAAATTATTATTATAAGACACGTTTCTTGCCCACCAGACCATAGACGAGGAGTATGTCTCAATCATCTTGTTCAATTTATTTAGAATTTCACTTACTCCAGAAAGGCCTTTTCTTACTCTCTTATTCAAAGTAACGTTCCTGGTGATTTGTCATTAAACTTATTTAATTACTGGATAGAGATAAAGATAGTACATTTTATAAAATATAAAATGCACAAAGGCAGGGACATTTACTTTTTGTTTCTTCTGGTATTTCTAGCTCCTCACAGTGTACAGAATAAATTACTAGATCAATAAATATATGTTGAAAGAATTAATATATGAATAAATAAATGGGTGGTTATAAAACAAGTAAAACCATACAATGAGTGGATATGTAAACAAATTTTTGCTTGTTGAATGAATATTTTGGAATGTCCTACAATGAAAGTCTTTAGCAGTAATAATACAAGAAACAATGTTGTTAAAGAACAAAACAAGAAGATATCTTAGATCGAAAAAAAACAGATTTTTTAGCTTATGATGCTCTTTAGTGTAATACTTCTGACTTTTACAGTACATAAAAATAGCTTTATTGTGTAGGATTTTATGATGTACTCAGGGATGTTTTTATAGGCATTTTCTTTTATTTTCATAATAGTTACCTGGTAGGTATTTTAAAAATGTTATGGATGATAATAACGGTAATAAATAAATAAGTACACACACACACACACACATACATATATGTAACTTTATTGAGTATTTAAGTGTGTGCCTGGACCTCTTCTGATTGCCTTTCATTTATTTATTTCATCTTTATAAGAATGTGATGAGGTAGATACTATAGCACACTGTACAGAAACAAACTGAAGCTCAAAAATAATTATAAAATTGACTCCATTCTAAAGGTAGAAAATCTCAATTTTTTATTTCAGTTTTCTCTCCTATATCCAAAGTCCCTGTTCTTTCTTTAACAAACTGTGTTTCAACATATATAGTAGCTAATGTACTGCATTAGTCCTTTCCCACACTGCTATAAAGAAGTGCCTGAGACTAGATAATTTCTAAAGGAAAGAGGTTTAACTGAGTCACAGTTCCACGTGGCTGCGAAGGCCTCAGGAAGCTTACGATTATGGCGGAAGGGGAAGCAAACACGTCCTTTTTCACACGGTGGCAGGAGAGAGAAGAGCAGAGCGAAGGGTGGAAAGCCCCCTATAAAACCATCAGATCTCCTGAGACCTCACTCACTATCATAAGAACAGCATGAGGGAATTGCCCCCACGATCAAATCACCTCCCATGAAGTCCCTTCCCCAATACAGGGGGATTACTATTCAGATGATAATTCAAGATGAGATTTTGGGTGGGGACAGAGCCAAACCACATCATGTACATTAAAAATAAATATAGTCCTCTAAATGTCTTAGAATACCTCGCTATATTCTCTCCATGTTATTTGACAAATAATTTTATTTGAAAAGGCTGACAGCAATTATGACTTGGTTAACTTGTATAGTGTTTACCCATTTCATTTGAAGTTGTCTTTTAATAAGTATTTCTATTGTACATTTCAAGAAACTTATAAATAATATAAAATAGTCATAGAAGCTTCCCATTTCATTCAGAATTTTGCCTTGTTTCCTAGGATTTGAGCAAATAAAAAATAGTTTTAGAAACATGTAAACAGAGAATAAGAAATAGTAAAATACAAATTAAACTAATTACAAACTCTGTCTTAAAGATATAAGGAATACAAAACATACAAGTTAATAAAAGTTATATAGGTTGTATAAATAAGTTATAAACTTCTCTCATCTTTCATATTGTTACAGTTTGGGATTACGATGTAACATATATAAATAAAATATTATTTTAAAAACACTCCAGAAAGGTTTTTATTCTTTAATCTATCATTGCACTGTAAAGCAGGAAATAATGAGAGGAAATATATAATGTGTATTTAAATAAATGTTGTCATCCAAAAGACCACCAGGGTGGCTAAATAGTAGAAAAGAGAGCTTTATTGGCAAATCAATTTGAAAACTTGGAAGAGAAAGTCTTCAGTGCAGAAAGAAGGTGTGCTTTCTTCAGAGAACAGTTGGTGTTTATGCCTCACAGGGCTGGTTTAATACATATTCAGCAGATTTGGGAAAAAAGCTATGCAAATTTACCAGGGGAGCCAGGCACATGCATAATGGGTAAAAATGTATATAACCTACATTCCATGTTCATTTTGAGGTGGGGTTTTAGCATTAAAATGAGCTAGAGTTTGGCTTTTTATGTCAAAAGTGAACTGTAGAACACAAAGACAACGTATATACAGCCTCTGTTAGTTGGATGAAACTGGCTTAAGGTAGACTGTTGTTTATCATGAAAGAATGTTTTAAGGCTGATCCTCTGTCCAGTCAGAGATATAATGGTCTGGGTTGTGCATCACAGCGGATAGCTCCTATTGTTAGGGAGTTAAGCCTTAGGAATTTAGAAATTTGTCATGCCAGAGGGGTCCTGAACCCTTGACTATAGGTAACTTTAGTTCCCTTAACCTTAGAACCCGTCTTAGTTAAGAAAGTTGCATCTATTCTGGTCTCTCAGATCATAGATCTTTACATTTTAAAATTAATATTTAAATTATAAAATATTATTGTACACATCTAACTAAAACACATCTGTCTTAGTCTATTTTAAATAGTTTAAATATTTTCCTAATCTAAATATTGTCTATTTAATCAAAAGACAAAATACCATTTTGTTTAAAAAGTTATTTCATGTATCAACAGAAGGCTTCTGACACAACTCTTATATCTACCAAAACCAAATTTCATTGCATATATATATATGTATATATATATATACACACATTTTTTTTTCTTTGAGATAGAATTTCACTCTTGTTGCCCAGGCTGGAGTGCAATGGCGCGATCTCGGCTCACCACAAGCTCCGCCTCCCGGGTTCAAGCGATTCTCCTGCCTCAGCCTCCAAAGTAGCTGGGATTACAGGTGCGCACCACCACGCCCAGCTAATTTTTGTATTTTTTAGTAGAGACGAGGTTTCACCACGTTGGCCAGGATGGTCTCGATTTCCTGACCTGGCGATCCGCCTGCCTCGGCCTCCCAAAGTTCTAGGATTACAGGAGTAAGCCACCGCGCCTGGCTGCCGTAACGTTTTTATATCAAAATTCTTCATGCATACATAAATAGTATATTCACAATAACATGTTATTATTTATGTATTCATATATTTAATAGGTATGTTAGTTTCTGCTATGTACCAGGCACTTTTCTAAGACTGATAATGTGTTGATTAATAAAATAAATCAACTCTCAACACTTGAGAAATTTTTATCCCAGTTAGAGAAAAGAGAAAATAAATAACAAATGAATACAAAAGAAAGTATTGATAAATTTGATAAATATATAGGAAGTAAAAGTGAGGATGTTATAGAAACTGGGAAGTATGGTTTGTTTGTACATCTACAAAGGGAAGATATATGTATAAATTTTCCCCTATATAAATTGTTCTAGAAATGTTGCCATGCCAAAATCTAAGAGTTTTGAAGGAGAGGAAGAGTGATTACGAAGTCCCTGAGATGAAAGCAAGCTTATGAGTTCAAGAGATAAACCGGAGCCAATGGGGCTTGATCATAGTCAGTGGGAAGAATAAAAGAACAGAATTAGATGATCACAGAAAGCTTTATGGACCATGATAAAAGGATTTTATTTTATTGTATTTTAAAAGAGAGTTTTAAGGAGAGGAGTGACATTATCTGATTAATTTTGTTGACTTAAATAAGCCTGCAGCAATAAAGATTGTGATAAATGGTTAAAAAAAAAGAGAACATATATTTTAGAGACAGAGACTTCAGTATTTATTGATGGACTGAATGTGCTGGTTGAAAAAAGTGAGAAATCAAGAATGGAACTTAGGAACTCACTGTGTGAATGTTGGTTTCATTTATTGCAGGCCAAGGAATCAATAGTTCTGTTTCAGTCATGATAATGCTGAGAGCGCTATTAAATGAGATGTAAAGTAGTCAGTTGAATATAGTGGAACAGAGAGGAAAGTCTGAGCTCTTAAAATATACACTCCAGTCATCAGTATATAAATAATAGTGAAAGTGAATGGGCTAACTAAGATCACTTAGGGAAAAGAGTATAAAAAATAAACTAAAAAAGAAAAGACAAGACTAAGTACATAGCTTGAAACACTCCAACATTTAAAAGTAGAACGTCTTCTGCTTCTGCTCATAAAGGGTTAACAGCTACAAAAACGGTCTTCTTGTGAAAAATAACTAGAAAATGAAATAAAATATGCAAAACAACTCTTTTCAGACATTGCACAATAGGCAGTGTCTAATTGCAAAAACATGATTCCTATGAAAGGAGAAACAATAAACTGAGCCTTAGCTCTAGAAATTGCCCAGCTTAGCACTTGCAGCAAGTTTCTAGGCTGAAGAATAGAGACGGGAACTCAGACCTCAGAAGTCTTACTAATTTGGGAAGGCAGAGACTAGATTTCAGGGAGCCAGAAGCAGCTAGAATGTGTGGAGCTGAGTAATTAAGAGGAGAGTGCTTTAGAAGGAGAGCCTCGAAAAATTGCAGAAGGGTGTTCTAGATTATCCTAAATAAATTACTCCCAGAAGAAAGACTGGTATCCTGACAAATCTTAAGCGAAAATCTGAAAATGATCTAGCTAATCACAAATCACTTAACCATACAACTGAATAAAGTCTTGCACTCTTTAAAGAAATACAACAAAATCCAGCACCCAACAACATAAAAGTCACAATATTTGCAATCCCATAAAAATGTATAAGACATGCAAAGAGGCAGGGAAATACGATCCATAATAAGAATAAATTTGAATAAACAGAAACAGAATCACAAAGAATGGAAATGATGAAAAATGACATAAAATAACAGATCTATTAAGTAAGAAATTCCATATCAAAAAAACATAAAAATGGACACTATAAAGAAGATTAGTATGTAAATTCTAGAGATAAAAAATACATTATCTGAAATTTTAAAAAATCCAGAATGGCAATAATGTCAGATTAGACTTTGAATGATAAATACTAGTAAACTTGGAAACATTATAGAAACCAACCAAAATAAAGCACAGAAAGAAACAAAGAAAGAAAGACTGAAAAAACAAAATAACAGAGCATTAGACACCTGTGGGACAATATCAAGTAATATAATATACATGAAATAAGTCTCAAGAAATGGGAGTAGAAAATTATATGAGAAAATAATGGGCACTTTTTTCCAAATCTGCAAAATAAAAGCCCCATATCTAGGAAACTGAATAAACCCAGAAGAAATGTAAAGAAAAACACAATAAAGCTTGTAGTAATAAAACTTCAGAAAACTAACAATAAATCATATCTACATAGCTATAATAAAAATAAACTTAATCAAATATAAATAAATATACCAAATATATATACATATATATATTCCAAATCATATATATAGATAGATATAAATATGTTTTCTCCAGAAGAAAAAAAGGAGATATATGTACAAGAAAATAAATATAAGTATTATGGAAGACATATTTTCAGAATCAAGCAAAACAGAAGAAAATTGAAATACATGTTTATAAAGTTCCTTAAAAAAAAAAATAACTTTGTCAAACTAGAGTATTATACTCAGAGAAATGTTCACAGAAAAAAAAAAAAGGCCCTGGAAGTAGAGAGAGAGAAATACCAGTTATTGACTTTGCAATTTAACCAAAAAATGGGTTTTATAAATTTTTTTTATCCTTGGGTTTCCAGAAATATACTTTATATATTTAACTTTTATTTTATTTGTTTTGCTTTATTTTATTTACCTATTTTTTAAGACAGAGCCTCACTCGGTGGCCCAGGCTAGAGCGTGGCAAGATCTTGGCTCACTACAAGCTCCATCTCCTGGGTTCAAGCAATTCTCCTGCCTCAGCCTCCCGAGTAGCTGAGACTGAGACTACAGGCATGCACCAACATGCCTGGCTAATTTTTCTATTTTTAGTGGAGACAGGATTTCACCATGTTGGCCAGGCTGGTCTCGAACTCCTGACCTCAAGTGATCCGCCCGCCTCAGCCTCCCAAAGTGCTCCCAAAGTGCCTCAGCCTCCCAAAGGCGTGAGCTGCCATGCCTGGCCTATATCTTTAATTTTTAAACTGTTGTCTTTTGATATAATTTTGCTCATTAACATGTTAAAAAGGGAAACAATCTAAAAAATATTAACATAAAAAATATAAAAATTAAAGTAGTTTTTATTTTATGTCATTTCAAATTAATGCATGAAATTCTAAAAAATAAAATAATTCAGAAGAGCTTTTTATGAACAGGAATATTGCCACACCACAATATCTTCTACATATCCTTTCTTACTCTTTATTTTTATATTTTTATTTTTTAAATTATTATACTTTAAGTTTTAGGGTACATGTGCACATTGTGCAGGTTAGTTACATATGTATACATGTGCCATGCTGGTGCGCTGCACCCAGTAACTCGTCATCTAGCATTAGGTATATCTCCCAATGCTATCCCTCCCCCCTCCCCCCACCCCACAACAGTCCCCAGAGTGTGATGTTCCCCTTCCTGTGTCCATGTGATCTCGTTGTTCAATTTCCACCTATGAGTGAGAATATGCGGTGTTTGGTTTTTTGTTCTTGCGATAGTTTACTGAGAATGATGATTTCCAATTTCATCCATGTCACTACAAAGGACATGAACTCATCATTTTTTATGGCTGCACAGTATTCCATGGTGTATATGTGCCACATTTCTTAATCCAGTCAATCATTGTTGGACATTTGGGTTGGTTCCAAGTCTTTGCTATTGTAAATAATGCCGCAATAAACATACGTATGTTTGTTTATTGACATAAAGACATATGCATGTGTCTTTATAGCAGCATGATTTATAGTCCTTTGGATATATACCCAGTAATGGGATGGCTGGGTCAAATGGTATTTCTAGTTCTAGATCCCTGAGGAATCGCCGCACTGACTTCCACAATGGTTGAACTAGTTTCCAGTCCCACCAACAGTGTAAAAATGTTCCTATTTCTCCACATCCTCTGAAGCACCTGTTGTTTCCTGACTTTTTAATGATTGCCATTCTAACTGGTGTGAGATGGTATCTCATTGTGGTTTTGATTTGCATTTCTCTGATGGCCAGTGATGATGAGCATTTTTTCATGTGTTTTTTGGCTGCATAAATGTCTTCTTTTGAGAAGTGTCTGTTCATGTCCTTTGCCCACTTTTTGATGAGGTTGTTTGTTTTTTTTCTTGTAAATTTGTTTGAGTTCATTGTAGATTCTGCATATTAGCCCTTTGTCAGATGAGTAGGTTGCGAAAATTTTCTCCCGTTTTGTAGGTTGCCTGTTCACTCTGATGGTAGTTTCTTTTGCTGTTCAGAAGCTCTTTAGTTTAATTAGATCCCATTTGTCAATTTTGGCTTTTGTTGCCATTGCTTTTGGTGTTTTAGACATGAAGTCCTTGCCCATGCCTATGTCCTGAATGGTAATGCCTAGGTTTTCTTCTAGGGTTTTTATGGAATGTACAGAAATCACAAGCATTCTTATACACCAACAACAGACAAACAGAGAGCCAAATCATGAGTGAACTCCCATTCACAATTGCTTCAAAGAGAATAAAATACCTAGGAATCCAACTTACAAGGGATGTGAAGGACCTCTTCAAGGAGAACTACAAACCACTGCTCAAGGAAATAAAAGAGGATACAAACAAATGGAAGAACATTCCATGCTCATGGGTAGGAAGAATCAATATCGTGAAAATGGCCATACTGCCCAAGGTAATTTACAGATTCAATGCCATCCCCATCAAGCTACCAATGCCTTTCTTCACAGAATTGGAAAAAACTACTTTAAAGTTCATATGGAACCAAAAAAGAGCCCGCATCGCCAAGTCAATCCTAAGCCAAAAGAACAAAGCTGGAGGCATCACACTACCTGACTTCAAACCATGCTACAAGGCTACAGTAACCAAAACAGCATGGTACTGATACCAAAACAGAGATATAGATCAATGGAACAGAACAGAGCCCTCAGAAATAACGCCACATATCTACAACTATCTGATCTTTGACAAACCTGAGAAAAACAAGCAATGGGGAAAGGATTCCCTATTTAATAAATGGTTCTGGGAAAACTGGCTAGCCATATGTAGAAAGCTGAAACTGGATCCCTTCCTTACAACTTATACAAAAATCAATTCAAGATGGATTAAAGACTTAAGCGTTAGACAAACCCACAGCCAATATCATACTGAATGGGCAAAAACTGGAAGCATTCCCTTTGAAAACTGGCACAAGACAGGGATGCACTCTCTCACCACTCCTATTCAACATAGTGTTGGAAGTTCTGGCCAGGGCAATTAGGCAGGAGAAGGAAATAAAAGGTATTCAATTAGGAAAAGAGGAAGTCAAATTGTCCCTGTTTGCAGACGACATGATTGTATATCTAGAAAACCCCATTGTCTCAGCCCCAAATCTCCTTAAGCTGATAAGCAACTTCAGCAAAGTCTCAGGATACAAAATCAATGTAGAAAAATCAGAAGCATTCTTACTCTTTAAAGGAAGGCTTTTTAAGAATTTCTGATAGTCACCTCCATGAATCTCAACGATGGAGCTTTAGTCTATGTTGAAAATGATTGATGGTCAACCCTTGAAAGCATTGATTCATGATATTCTGTGTTCTCCACCACAATCTGATGCTATTTTGATTCTTTTTTCTTTGAAGGGGACTTACCTTATAGAAAGTTTTCTTTATAGTGTTTCTTTACAATTTCATGAGAATATATTTAACCTGCTTCCTATCTACACCATTCTTTCTAGGTTTCTTCCCATGGTATTATTTAATCATCTATATTGATAATGAGCAAGTCTGTGAGAGAATAAACAGATCCTACAGTCCCCGAAAAGTTTCTGAGCTTTCCAAAATTAATCTTTTCATACTGACCCAGATTCTTTCTCTCTTACTATGTTTTGTCTGTTGCATTGCTTCTAAATTTATACCCAGACTTTCTTCCAAGTTGGAAATAGCCAGAGCAAGTACTGCTCCTTCTCCACTCTATTTCATTTGTGTTTGGCAGACATTCTTGCTGTAATATCACTAATACAGGTTTTATTATCTGTTTCCAATTACCAAAATGAAACACGTTGTAGTTATTCTTGATTGAAACTCCCACTTCTGTAGTAAAAGTCCAACTCTACTCATGGTTTATTTTTGGCTGGTCTTGTAATTGTATCACTTTCTTGGCAAAATTCCATCAACTTGTCTTCTTAATCATAAATGTGCTAAAAATCATTGCATTTATCAATTTTAATACATTTCCTCCTTCAATACACTTTTGTTCTATTAAATAGTGTAAAGTTTAAATTGTACGTATTATTTTCCATACATGAGGCATTTTGGGGGCTTCTTTTTATATTGAGATTTTCTGTTACTACATCTTTAGAAATTCCCTCTTCGCCTCCATTACCTGTCTTATTTCATTTGAAGACTCCTCTTAATCAAAGCTTGAAAGTCCCTAATTGCTACTCTAAGTTCCAGACCTCTTCTTTCAGATTTTAAAATTTGTTTTCTCTCCATATGTTGGGATTTTTTTAAACTCATATTTCCAAGTCTTTTATTGATATTTGTTTTAATTTATAGTAACTGCTTTAATTTCAGAAATCATAATTTTCATATCCCACCATTTACTTACATTCTAGGATTATTCCTTTTGAAAAAGCATCCTCATCTTCTGCATAATAATATATTTTTCTTATTTTTTCAGTGACTGTTCATCTAGAATACTAGTTTCCAAAGTGTGGCCCACATTGGCATCAATTAGGAATTTGTTAGAAATGTAAATTCTGATTTGAATCAGAAACTCTGGAGGCGGACTCAGCAGTCTTTGTTAACAAGATCAACAGGTGATTCTGATAGATGCTAAAGTTTGAGAACCATTAATTCAGGGTGTTTTGTTATTTTTACGTTTTTGGGCTTTTTTTGGTGGGGAGGCTGGTGTCTACAATGGTCTGTAGTTAAAAAAAAATCCTCTTTTCTGAATTATGCAATTTCTCTGGTATTTTCTTCATGGAATATTCCTGATCTGTGGTTAGCTGCATATAATTTAGAAAAAACTTCTACATAACTTCTTATGTGTGTTTCCTTAACTTTTGATAACCTAACTATTTCTCTACAAAACCTCTACCTATGACGAGAGAGCGAGTGAGTGAAATACATAACCTAGAGCGCATATCTCAATGGAGTTGACCAGCGGCCAAGCAACATTTCATCCTAATACTAAAATGAGCCTTAACATCAGGTACCAAGGTTCATGTCGGTGTACCAACTGTGGTTAGAACCTTAATTTTCTTGAGACAACACCTTTTACCACTTTTGGGAATAGCAATCCGATTTGGGTTATTGCCAGTATGTCTGGGAGTAAATAGCTGTTGTCCAGTATACAGATCTTTAATTAATTCACTTCAGCCTTATTTCTTATTCTCAGCCACTATACTTACTGCAGACTTAAAACTCATTATTTCTCCAACATAATAGATAGGATCTAGCCATCTCCTCACATATTCTAGGTTAGTGAATTATTTTTGCTTTATCTATCAGCCCAATTTCATTTATTTTCTGTCCTCTAACATTTATTGACATCTCTTTCATTAATGCGACTACATTTCTCCCCCACCCCTCCTATTAGGTTTACTGTTTTCTGACTCACATTTTTCCATCTGTAATTAGTTTTAAGGATATTTTCATTTCACAGCAGGAAGAAATCACGCATTCTCAGATTGTCATCTATATGTTTGATGATCCTTTTCTCAAACTTTGTAAATAATGACAGCATTGATGTTATAAGGATATTAAGGAACTATATTCTGGACCAATAACTTTTAAATTCATCATTATTTTATTTTAATGCTAGTTTAATTCCTTTTCCACTCCCATGTCTTTAA